>NC_042517.1:1267428-1329928 GCF_900963305.1 Echeneis naucrates
TTAAAACATTAAAATTTAAATTTTCTTTTCATTCAGTTAAAACTTAATAAAACAAAATAAAGTGAAGGAGTCATCCATCAGCTCAGGTAATAAAAACTGTCCTGGGTCAGATCTGAAAACTGAATCCAGATCAGCAGCAACATTTATAAACATTTATTCTAAAATGGCTACTTCCTGTTTCCTTCATCATCACTGTCACATAAAAAAGTGTTCCACACCGACTGATTATATTAACATCTTTACATCAGCTTTTAGACTATGATGATAAGTTCTTGCAAAAATATAACTATTTTCTTTTTATTAGTGAGAAAATGTGAAAAACAGGAAATGACAGAAGATTGTGTGACCACAAAAGATAACGACAAACAACAAAATAGTGTATGTAATTTTAGGACGTGTGTGCATCGTTATAACAACAACATGGATAATATTATATCCATGATAATGGGATGATAGTGCTTAAAGTTGTTATAAAAATGTTACAGAACTACAGAGCCGCAACTAAATACACAGAAAAGTTGATCAGTAATAAATGTGTATTGCAACAATAAACAGTAAAACTAAAAGTTATTTCAAATGGATTTAGATTTGATTTTATCCATGTTTTATTATAAAACGACAAAGACTGAAACCTTACGTCTCTGTTAAGTTCTGTTTTTAAGGTGAACTCTTCAGTTTTGTTGGTTGAACTGAGCGGAGGTCAGCTGTCATTGTTTGCTGAGACACGTGAAGAAACACAATCAGCTTTAACCAATTAGTGAGACAAAACACCACACACACACACACACAGCTGGACACTGGAGCCGTTTTAAACATTTAAAGAGAAAACTGAGGCTCAACAACACAGTCGTCCCAGCAGGTTGTGTATTTGTCGATATCTGTCATGTTGTGGTATGATTGTGTTTGACTGCCGGAGGTGTGAAGTTCTTCTGCAGTTTAAATGATTTGGTATAAAAATTCACCTCTTTTAATCACATAAGTGACTGAAATGAGGATTTCCACAGCCGGAGGTGGCCCGATGAGGCTGCTCCGTGTTGGGCCAGAAGTGTTTTTATTTTGTTCGTAGCTCAGTGGTTAGCCTCGGTTAGCAGTTAGCATCATTTGAACGTATTGTGTACCGTTTTTATTCAGACTCAGTAGAGGAGTCCACCATCAGCCTTGGTCAGTTTTGTTATTTTTGTGGTTTACAATCACCTGCTGTAACCTCAGTGGGCGGTTAGCGTAACTTCATTAGCCGTTAGCATTTATGTATGAGGTTGTTGTCTCTGTATCTGTCACAACAAATGTGTACTTTTGTGAGTGTACGCAACAACAACAGTTTTAATGGATATGTTTTCCTCCAACTCTGACCAAGCGTGTTCAGAGATTTAGATTAGTGTCAGCATAAGGCAACAACACGCACACACACACAGCTTCAAGGTGAATGTTCAATATGTGTATATAACTACACAAAAACAAACAACATGCTACATCCCATGATGATTATAAAGACACAAACAGTTCGGCTCCAGCTAAATATTAATAATGAATGACCAGAATCATTGGTCAGCTGTCAGAGTGTCACTGAGGTTGTCATCACACACACACACAGACACACACTGAATGAATATTAAATGAGGATGTTTTGTGGTTCAGTCCTTTAAAGCTTTGGTCCATCTGAGGCTCAACTGGATGACACGTCTACAAAAAGAAAACCAGAGCCTACATGTCCCATGATGCAATTCAAAATTGGGTCTGATTTTATAGAGTCCTGACCCGAGTCAGGATTTTTGATCAGGCTGCTGAGATCTGGCCTTTCATTGGACCAGATCCTGAACAGGAAGTGACAAAAATGGGACCTGAACAGAAGGATGGTTTCTTCTTCTCCGTCCTTCCCGCCTTCTGCTGTCTCTCTTTCAGTCTTTCATTCTCTCTACCTATTTTGTCCTCCTCCGCTCTGCTGAAGAATAACCTGTAATTGTGTAAACTTATTTATACTGTATTGGTAAGACGGGAAACACCAATACACACACACACACACACACACACACAATGGAAAAATCAATGGTTAATCAGGTAGTGGGGGGAGGACAGGGGAGGGCATTAGGACTCAGGGGACCGTTTGTTTAAGCCCCCATTACTGCTGCATTCCCCAGGTAGACACACACAGACACACACAGACACACACAGACACACACACTCTGGGTTTCCATTAATATCACAGACTAGTTTTAGTCTCTGTTGCTCACGCCGCTCTTTGCTTCCTGATTCTTGTTCTTTTCACAGTAAAATTAAAGTGTATTCTTTCATATTCAGATTGGACGATCTAATCTGATGACATCTGATCCTGACCGCCATTTTGGTTTTTATTTCTAATGATGGCGTCACACAATGAGACGTGCTGCTGCTGCTGCTGACGGATAATCCAGCTTCCTTTTTAAAGTCTTTACAATCATCCAGTCGTTGGCAGACGTTTGTTTTCAGGTCAGCATGGAGTCACAAAATCAAACTGAAGTAACACAAAACTAAACACGTCTACATGGTGAGAGTAGTGTGTCTATAGTGTGCATAGGCTATGTGTTGTGTGTGTTGTCTCCTCCTTATCACACCTGGGAGCGATGACAACCGTCCGTGTCAGGAGGTAAAGTGGGCGGATCCCCTCATCTCCTTCAGCTCAGAACACCAGAACCTAGTAAGGAGCTCACTGTGCGTGTGTGTGTCTGTGTGTGCGTGTCTGTGTGTGTGAATTGCTGAATAGAAGAGAACAGAAGCCACCATCAGTGATGTTTCAATAGGAAAGAACAGAAATAGAAGAAGAAGAAGAGGAGGAGGAGGAGGAGGGTCGAGGAGAGGCTTTTTGTGGACATATTGATCGTAAGAGGAGACACACTCTGACTCTGTGTGTGTGTGTGTGTGTGTGTGTGTGTGTGTGTGTGTGTGGGACCTCATTAATAATTCAGCGTGGCCCAGTGCAGTCTGCGAGGGAAGGACAGAAAAATGAAAAACGGGAGGAATCCAGAGAAAGAAGAAGAAGAAGGAAGGAGAGGTGGAAACACACACACACACACACACACACGAATGGTGATATTCCCCTGTGTGTGTGTGTGTGTGTGTGTGCGTGTGTGTTGTTGTGTCTATATATAGGCAGCTGCACCGAACAGACTGACATTTCCCAGACAAACAGGGAACTCCCAGACGTCCCAGAGTTCATAGGGAGGCGATCAGATTCAGACTGGGTCTGCAGGATTCAGCCCTCCTCAGCTCAGGCCCCTCCCACCTCATCAGAGTCACAGAAAGAGAGCTGAGCGGTCCGGAGTCTCCTTTTCATGTTCATTTCATCCCGTTTCCACAAAAACAAACTTCCAGCCATCATGGTGCTCCACAGGGGTCTGTCCTTGGACCACCGAGCACCTCTATCTATATCCCCCCTTTGTCTCTTCCTGTAGTTTGTGTTTTGTCCGTCCCGTCCTCCCTCTAACTGTCTCTCTCTCTCTTCGCCTCTCCTCCGTTCCCACTGTGATGTCTTCCTGTCTCTCTCTCTCCTCACTCCTCCGTTCCCACTGTGATGTCTTCCTGTCTCTCTCTCTCTTCGCTCCTCCGTTCCCACTGTGATGTCTTCCTGTCTCTCTCTCTCTCTATCTTCTCTCCTCTGTTCCCACTGTGATGTCTTCCTGTCTCTCTCTATCTTCTCTCCTCTGTTCCCACTGTGATGTCTTCCTGTCTCTCTCTCTCTCTATCTTCACTCCTCCGTTCCCACTGTGATGTCTTCCTGTCTCTCTCTCTCTCTTCACTCCTCCGTTCCCACTGTGATGTCTTCCTGTCTCTCTCTCTATCTTCGCTCCTCCGTTCCCACTGTGATGTCTTCCTGTCTCTCTCTCTCTCTCTCTTCACTCCTCCGTTCCTACTGTGATGTCTTCCTGTCTCTCTCTCTCTTCACTCCTCCGTTCCCACTGTGATGTCTTCCTGTCTCTCTCTCTCTTCACTCCTCCGTTCCCACTGTGATGTCTTCCTGTCTCTCTCTCTCTTCGCTTCTCCTCCGTTCCCACTGTGATGTCTTCCTGTCTCTCTCTCTGTCTTCGCCTCTCCTCCGTTCCCACTGTGATGTCTTCCTGTCTCTCTCTCTCTTCGCCTCTCCTCCGTTCCCACTGTGATGTCTTCCTGTCTCTCTCTCTCTCTTCACTCCTCCATTCCCACTGTGATGTCTTCCTGTCTCTCTCTCTCTCTTCGCTCCTCCATTCCCACTGTGATGTCTTCCTGTCTCTCTCTATCTTCGCTCCTCCGTTCCCACTGTGATGTCTTCTTGTCTCTCTCTCTCTCTTCGCTCCTCCGTTCCCACTGTGATGTCTTCCTGTCTCTCTCTCTCTTCGCCTCTCCTCCGTTCCCACTGTGATGTCTTCCTGTCTCTCTCTCTCTCTTCGCTCCTTCGTTCCCACTGTGATGTCTTCCTGTCTCTCTCTCTCTTCACTCCTCCGTTCCCACTGTGATGTCTTCCTGTCTCTCTCTCTCTTCGCCTCTCCTCCGTTCCCACTGTGATGTCTTCCTGTCTCTCTTTGCCTCTCCTCCCTTCCTTAAAAGTTTTTCCCTCCACTGCCTCGGGCTGCTTTCTCTTGGAGGGATTTGTTGGGTCTGTTAAGCAGCTCCGTAAAGAGCCTTGATGTAACTATGTTATGATTTGTTGCCATATGAATACATTTGATAGATCAGACTCAGCCAAGAGCTCGGCCCCTAAAATCATCCCCCCGCCCCGACGGGGACTTGGTCACCTCGTCTCTCTGACGGAGGGGGTATCTGTCCCTGACCTCCACTCGTACGTCCTGTCCCTTCCTGTCAGCTGCTGCCATCTGGTTAGAACTCATCTCACCGTCACCATCTGTCCTGAGTCAGACCCTCCAAGACCACAAGACCTGGTCCCTGAAAACCTCATGGGACATCCTGACTATGATCAGAGGACCCGATGTGGGCCCTGCTCTGATCCAGGACCTGGACCTGGACCTGTTCGGTGTTTGGACCTTTTCACCCTTCTGACCCCGGACTGCCCTTCACGGTGTCGCCCTCATCAGTGTGAACACTGAAGCACTCAGACTGGGAGGTGTTGTTGTTGGTCGAACGCGATTTTCCTTTGAAACGTTGTAGTTGTGTTCACTATCCTGTTTTCTGTTTTACTGAAAGTGGATTGTGACCCCCCCCGCACACACACACGCACACAAAAACACACACACACACACACACGCTATGCTGCTGTTTGTACGCTCAAAGCTGCACATTTTAAAGCCATTAGATAAAAAAACCAAAGTGTAATTTTGATGAGGCTGATGTTTGGTTTGCTCTCCGGTTCTCCACCAGAATAGACACATGACTTCCTGTCATCAGTCATAAGTTAAAAACTCATCTCATCAACAAACACTTCACAACCCGCTCTGTCATCCCCATTCAATCACAGCCTCTAATATCATCCCCGTCCTCCCCGTCCAATAGTCTGGTTTGAAGTCCCCTGAGGGAAAAACTAATAAAGCCCACTGACTGTGTTGATGTATATAATGTGATGATGATGTATGAAGTGAAGCTTATTTTACTCGGAGCATTGTAAAGCAGCGCTGACTGTGAAAAGGTCGCCACTTCTATCATGTTATTCTTCAAAACAGCATTTTTATTTTCTGTGTAACTGATGGCTCCATCATCTGTGCAGCCGACGGGGCCAAAACCAATCAGTCAAACTGGTTTTGGCCGTCCAGTGTGGAGGTTTTCAGTCAGGAATCGAACCCTGAGGTGGCTCTGAGAACTGAAAACTCTTATTTTCTTGTAGCCAGCAGCAAAATGTGCGTTTCATGTCTAATTTATAGGAGTTCCTTCTTGCTAAATGATTCATGCGGAGGTGTAAATAGTTTCGCAGATGTTAGCCCAGATTAACTGAGCCAGCGTGGTTCGGTGTGGAGCTGCTGTTGGCCCACATCAGGAGGAACCGGCTCACATCACCAACGCCGCCCTCCGTCTGAGGATGGATGTGATTTCCTGCCTTACTGCACCTCATTCACACACCGTCTGTGAACCTGGACCAGAACCTTAAACCCTCATTCTATCTCGTTCCCATCAGGAGGTGACTCCGCTGGTGGTAAACATAGGTCAGATTGTATTGAAGTCTATGGGAAAATGGGGGTTTTTCACCTGCAGCCTAAATTACATTCTTTTGATTTACTAAATCATTTGCACATTAATGAAGTGTGAAAAGGGTCATTTTGGACTGGTGGGGTGGCGTCTGACGGCCATTAGAGAGAACGAAGGTTTAAAGCTGTTCGGCGTTGGCTTTATTTCTCAGACTCAATGTCTTTTATAGTCTTCGGTTTGAAAGTTTGTCACATTTATTAAGAAAAATCTTTTTTTCTCGCTCTTACAAAACAACAAAAAGAGCCATTAAAGTCTCGGATCGATGAACAGCATCAGTGAAAGTATTCTGGCTCCGGCATAAAGCAAATCATCCATCCTGTACAAAAGGATAAAAAAGTACACTGAGTCCACGTGGATGATTCAGATCCTAGAAAGTGGTCTGAACTCTGGACCTGGATCCACAACGCAGACCGGACTTCTAAACCTCCAGATACAGAAGACTGCTGCAGGACAGATGGAGGGAGAACAACTTCAGCGTGTTGCCCGATAACATCGAGACCTGCTATCCATCTCCTGTTAGCTCTCTCTCTCTTCCCCTCCTTGTGTCTGCCTATGTCTCTCTGTCGGAGGCTGAGCATGTTAGTGGAGGACGACGCAGTGACCCAGAGTTTATTTAGCACTCATGAATGATAGATGAGACACTCACACAGAACGAGCCAAATCCAGACACAAAGTTCTGCATGTGAAAACTGGAAAGAGAGAGAGAGAGAGAGGGAGAGAGAGAGGGAGAGAGGGAGAGAGAGAGGGAGAGAGAGAGAGAGAGAGGGAGAGAGAGAGGGAGAGAGGGAGGGAGGGAGGGAGGGAGGGAATATGGACGGAGCAGCAGAAACAGTAAGTGGAAAGAGAGGAAGGAGTTTTACTACGTGTCTATAAAAGGAGGAAGAGGTGACGAGACGAGGCGGAAGGAGGGAGATGAGTGTGGAGCCAAAAAGGAAGCGAGGAGGACGGCGGCTAAAACTCAGCTGGTGGAAGTCTCCACCCCTGGAGAGCTGAGGACTGTGGAGTCAAACTGCTCAGAGACATTTATCAAAACGTTTAATGGACTCGTGTTTCCTTCGAGACGCTCCAGCAGTTTTAGAAAGGCAGAACGGGCGAGGACGGGAAACGGGCACCAGCAAAGAAAGAGCAAACAAAAGGTCGAGTCCAAAAATACACAGAGGGTCAGGTACAAAAGGCCGGAGGACTCCAGCTGGGCGGCACCAGATACTGTGGACCAGGGGACGAGGAAGGAGACGAGGAAGGGAAGGAGGGAAGGAGGGAAGGACTCAACTCATCATCAGCATCTTTTTTGTTCCACTGTTTCAAAGGGAACAGGTGAGAAATGTGGCTGAAAGCTAAATCTCCACTTTCCGTCCCGTTAAACTTCAGCAGACAAAGAAATCCTTTTTAGGACTTCAGCTGTTGAAACTTCACAGTTCTTATTTTGCATTTTGGCAAAAATCACAATCAGGTTGGGCGCCGTTCTTTTTCCAGGTGGAGCTGCCGTTTGTGACCAGAACCAGAGCTGGACCAGACCAGAACCAGAACTGAACCAGACCAGAACCAGACAAGAACCAGACCAGAACCAGACCTGGACCAGAGCTGGACCAGACCAGAACCAGAACTGAACCAGACCAGAACCAGACAAGAACCAGACCAGAACCAGACAAGAACCAGACCAGAACCAGACCTGGACCAGAGCTGGACCAGACCAGAACCAGAACTTAACCAGACCAGAGCTGGACCAGACCAGAACCAGACCTGGACCAGAGATGGACCAGACCAGAACCAGAACTCAACCAGACCAGAGCTGGACCAGACCAGAACCAAAGCTGGACCAGACCAGAACCAGAACTCAACCAGACCAGAACCAGACAAGAACCAGACCAGAACCAGAACTGAACCAGACCAGAGCTGGACCAGACCAGAACCAGAACTTAACCAGACCAGAACCAGAGCTGGACCAGACCAGAACCAGAACTGAACCAGACCAGAACCAGAGCTGGACCAGACCAGAACCAGACAAGAACCAGACCAGAACCAGAACTGAACCAGACCAGAGCTGGACCAGACCAGAACCAGAACTCAACCAGACCAGAACCAGACCAGAACCAGAACTGGACTCCAGCCTGATGGTCACAGGTCCCCACAAAGGCAGAGAAACACGAGCAAACCGCACACAACATACTTATATGTGATCGTGCAGCCGAGCAGATGACCATCGTCACACACATGCTGACACGCAACTGTGTGTTTAAGGACACACACACCCAGAGAGAGAGAGAGAGAGAGGTCAGCTGATGGTCGAGTTAGATGAGACGGAGCTAGTTGGCTTCTTCTTCTCACGCAATCCAGTCACACACTCATTCATATGATGGAGGCTGTTTAACTTCTGATAACATCTGCCTGGCTGATTACACACAAATCCACACAACGCAAGCGAAAGTTCACCGATGACAAACTGCACAATGGTGAGCTACAGTCTGTTTCTGTGTCTTTTTGTCCTCCCCATTCAGGTTTTTCTGGCCGTCTCTCTGGTTCTGATCCGTCATGTTATCATGTTTGTGAGGTCACAGTCGTCGGCGTCATCCTAATCTCCTGTCAGTTAAAGCCTCAAACCTCCGAGTCCGCAGACACAAACAGCCGTCAGGACTTCCTGAACTATGTGATGTCACAACAAAGCAGTCCCTGCCCGCAGGCCCCGCCCACCTGGACCCAACGTCCAACCTTTTAGGATTTGGTTCCTCTGAGTGTTGACCTGAAATCTGCTTTATTTTTAACTGCTCACCCAGAAAGCAGTCGGCCAATCAGAAGAAAGACTCCAGTCCTCTCTTCTGATTGGCCGACTGAAGCCTGAGCAATGATCTCAATGTAATCTGGACAAACCAATCATGAGACAAAGTTCATTTTCAAAGTGTGAACCAGGTCCTGGTTTGGTTCTGGACTGAATTCACCATCAGCGGCTGTCTTCTACAAACTGGACCTAAATATTTTATGACTCGTCCCGCAAACAGGCGGGCACGGCGTCCTACAGGTGACTCCATAAAACATCACTGTGAGCCCGCTGCTGGGTCAGAGGTCACCGTGGGGTCAGAGGTCACAGTGCCTCCCATTTAGAGAGAGGGGAAGTGTCAGATGGTGGTGATCTATGGTTAACAACACCGTCCTCAGACTCGGGGGCAGATATCATCTCGACATGCTTGTTCTATAATTAAACTGTCGTCCTCAGGATTAAACTGCAGCTGCAGACACACAACTGACCAGCTACTGTTACACAAAGACCCACACAGACACACACAAACAAAAGGAAGATGTTCGAATCCAGAACTAATGAGGCCAGACCTGATCCTCAACATCAGACAGGTGGAGACACAGATGGACATTTAGGGAGGGAGAGACAAACGCAGAGAGAAGGAGACGACGGTCCAGAAAGACGAAGTGAAAGAGACAGAGACAGAGACAGAGATAAATAAAGACGGACAGAAAGACAGAGAACAACAGAGAAACCAATTTAAAAAAATAATTAGACAAAGAAAACGACAAGACACACCAGAGAAAGTGTTTCACTGAAGACCACTGTCCGAGAAGGGACAAGTAATTACTGACCTGTCAGGTTACTGATCTATCAACTGATACAGGACGAGGAGGGAGGAGGAGGGGGGAGGGGGGAGAGGAGAGGAGAGGGAGGAGGAGGGGGGAGGGGGGGAGAGGAGAGGAGAGAGGAGGGAGGAGGAGGGGAGAGGAGAGGAGGGAGGAGAGGAGGAGGGGAGGGAGGAGGAGGGGGGAGGGGGGAGGAGTGGGGAGAGGAGAGGAGGGAGGAGGGGGGAGAGGAGGGAGGAGGAGGGGGGAGGGGGGAGAGGAGAGGAGAGGGAGGAGGGAGGAGGAGGGGGGAGGGGGGAGAGGAGAGGAGAGGGAGGAGGAGGGGGGAGGAGGAGGGGGGAGGGGGGAGAGGAGGGAGGAGGGGGGAGAGGAGAGGAGAGGAGGGGGGAGGAGGGAGGAGAGGAGAGGAGAGGGAGGAGGAGGGGGGAGGGGGGGAGAGGAGAGGAGAGGGAGGAGGAGGGGGGAGGGGGGGAGAGGAGAGGAGAGAGGAGGGAGGAGGAGGGGAGAGGAGAGGAGGGAGGAGAGGAGGAGGGGAGGGAGGAGGAGGGGGGAGGGGGGAGGAGTGGGGAGAGGAGAGGAGGGAGGAGGAGGGAGAGGAGAGGAGGGAGGAGGGGGGAGAGGAGAGGAGGGAGGAGAGTGGAGAGGAGGGAGGAGAGGAGGGAGGAGGAGGGGGGGAGGAGGAGGGGGGAGGGGGGAGAGGAGGGAGGAGAGAGGAGGGAGGAGAGGAGGGAGGAGAGGAGGAGGGGAGAGGAGAGGAGGGGGGAGGAGGAAATTGTCTGTCATCTTATAATGCTCCACTCTCTGTCTGGCCTTCAACAGGCCCTTTAGAACCAGCACCGGCTCCACACTGCCGACACCTTGTGCCCGGTTCTTATGTGTCAACCAAATGTCCAACTTGGCAGAACCGGATATAAAGTCTATCAGTGTGTGAGCGTTTTTCTTCCGTACTTTGGGCCAAAGATGAACACGGTGAAAGAAAAAGTCTCTCCAAGCACCTGAAACCACCTTTTAAGTGTTCAAACAAAGCTGACAGCCGGGAACACTGTACAAATAAACGAAACAGAGTCTCCCTGTGACCACAGAAAATGCACTCCCCCCCCCCCCCGGATCCAGGTGCCCCCTGTACCACCCTCCATTGGAGGTCTGCTGTCCGTTTTTCAACAGGCAGCTTGTACAGGGACCGCCAGCTGCCTTTTGGAGAAGCTCAGTCCACCTCGACTCCTTCAGCCTGCAGTGGTAGAGTGCCTTTTTCCTGCATCTTTGAAAGTGTCCAGATGAGGGGTTGCAAAAGACAACAACTGACCTCCTCCTCCCTGCCACTCCCCTACTGCTGGGGTGATGAGCAGGGAGGGGAAGCTGTATTCACCCTCTTCAGTTCATTGGTCGCACCGAGTTCGACTTCCTGCACCACTGTGTTAATGAGCCTGACAGAAGTAATGTTGCTCCTCATTCTCAGTGCCTTCATCAGATGGCCCAGTTTGGTGCAGCCAGCTTCTCTGAGGCTGGCTCGCAGGCTGGTAGACTGCATCGTCTGAGTCCCTAAAAAGTTGTTAAAAAACAAGGGTTCCTCAAACAACGAACATTCATTCGGGTTACATGTAGCCTTGAAAACCCTCCATGCCTGCAACATCGAGCTGTAGAAGAGTGTCAGTCCTCCAGGCAGACTAGGTGCTGCCTGATCCCTCCAATGTCCCAACAGAGCTTCACTTTTGAGGCCTTTTCATACAGGGACAGAGTGTCCTGCAGACACTGAACATCCCCCTGATTTGTAATAAAAACACGGACGTCATCTGCATAAGCAGACACAGTTAGGGGATGATCAAGATCCCAGGACCCAGCTAACAAGAGGCCACTGAGTCGATCCCTCAATTTACACAGCAAGGGCTCAATAGCCAAGCTGTAAAGCTGACCTGAAATAGGACAGCCCTGCCTGATCCCTCGCTGTACAGGGACTGGCCGACTGAGCACTGCCCCTGTCTTCACCAAACATTGTGCCCCACTGTACATAAACCAATTCAAGCCAGAAACCCATCACCAGAACTGAAAGCCCTGAGTGCATAAAATAAATATGAGTGATCCGCCCTGTCGAAAGCCTCCTGGTCCAAACACACAATGCCAAAATTGACATTAGTATCAAAGTACTTTATAGTCTACAGAGGAGAGCCACTGGCCTCCAGTTCTTAAGTAAAGCCAGGTCTCCTTTCTTGGGCAGCAGGGAAAGTACTGACAGGAGACAGGGAGAGATCCTGCTCTGAGGCACTCCAGAAAAACAGCATGCAACTCAGGTCCAAGAATTTTCCAAACACGCTTCAAAAAGTCAGCAGAGCCATCAATCTCAGGCGCCCGTCCTGATGCCAACTGGTTGACAGCAACCGTCAGCTCCTCTAGAGTAAGCTCACAGTCCAGCACAGCTTTCTCCTCCATACTGAGCTGAGGAAGCCCCTCCAGGAGCTCCTCACGACACTCTGCCCCGAAGAGGTCAGTGCAGAAATCCAAAGCACAGCTCCGCATCTCATCTGCGTCATCTGCTTCCTCTGTGCCACCGATTTCTCCAGATTAAAAAAGAAATAAGTCGGGGCATCCGTTTCTTTTAATTGAAGGAAGCGAGACCTGACAAGGCCTCCCCTCCTCTGTTCATCTGTGATGACATCATTAGGGACAGCCAATGAGAAGATGAGCTGTGACGGGAAGAGGAATGTTTGATTTCCTTCACAGATGAACAGAATGAGGTCGCCGACCTTTTGGCGAGAAGTTTCTGTCTGCTGTCATTTTGTCACTTCGATGTAAATTTAGACGTCTGACGGCGTCCTGATGGAGCGAAGGCTTCGGGTCAGACCGTCCACGGCTGACAGGGCCCTGAAGGTCACGTGATGCGTTCAGGGGCTTTTCTGCCTGTCTGTTATTAGAGAGTCACACAGTCGACTGTCAACGGAATCGTCTCAAACATCAACATGTTTTTATTTATTTATCAATAATCGGTGGACACCTCGACCACCACGACACAAACACAAACAACCAATCCAGGCCAGGGGGCGGAGCTAAAAAAATGACCTGAAACCTCAGAATCAGAGTTAGCATTAGCACAACACAAGCTAACAAAGCTGTCCTCTCATCTTGTCTCTCTGTCCTGGTGTCCTTTATGTCCACGTCCCGTCATACTCCGCAGCAACATGATCACGAGCGCGGAGTCGTACCTGTCGCCTCACCTGCCCGTCTGTCCTCCCTGTCCAAACCCCTCCAGGCTGTTTGTCCTGATGAAACCTGAGCTGTCCGTCTGCTGGGGGACGCACAGTGACAGAAATGAGACGCTGTCCAACCTCCAAACAAAGTGAACCAACGCTTTGGAGCGACTGAGGAGTCCCGTCCACGTGTCCCCGGAGCTGGGACGTCCAGCAGACAGAAAGACAGGCCGCCGGGTCAGGTGAAAAATACAAATCCAACACACAACAAAAATTTTTCTGTTTTTAGTAAAAACAGAAGATGACGTGATTATTAAAGAGCAGCAGATCGTCTGAGGGTCAAAGGTCAGGGATCCCAGAGAATCAGAACCTTTACTGCGTGATATGGCAACTACAGGAACGTTTACTGCAGTACGGCTGTTTAGCCATTGTAGTATTGGTATTCTGTCCTCCACCTGGTTTCTCTGCGAGGCGTTCAGGGACCACCGTTTCAGCTTCATTATGTTTCCATCTACCTGTCATCGTCCTCCACCTGTGGATCAGTCGGCGCCTCGCTGAGCCGACAGTCTGCCGCTGCTCTGCCGAGCTTTGGCCTCGGCCCCAGATTCAGTCCGTCCCGTCTGCCAGCTGGAGCCTTCGCACGGCTTCGTTTCACTGAACGCTGATTTGGCTCCTGCGTGAGGCCTTCAGGGACCGGCCTGCTGCACCGACGATGCAGGAGGTTCAGAGATGGAGGCCGTGAGTTCCGTCGGAAACGTGATGAAACGACAAAATGGAGCAAAAAAAATGTATCCAACATCGGATCAATAATTGAGGTTGATTAAGTTGTCGATCAGGACGAATAAAGAAACCAGGAGGTGCCAGATATTTAAGCAGGATCAGGATCAGACCGGATTCTGATTCACAGATAATCAATTTTAAAGGTCTCAGATCTGGATCAGGACCAGATGGACCAGAGGAACCTGATCCAGCCGCTCTAACGAAGTCTCATTAGGACCAGATCACAGAGATCAGGTCAGTCTGCCTCTGTCTCAACACACACAAAGACACAGATGGACGCACAATCAGAACCCGATGACGCTCTTCACAATAAGAGCTTAAAATGTCCTCCATGAACAACACAACCCTTAGACTGCACTGAAGTCTATGGGAAAATGTCCCCCTGATGAGTTCATGGTCTCAGTCTGAAATACAATGTGATGTTCATTTTGAGGGAGAGGGGAGGGGTTGGGGGCGGAGCTACTGTGTGATTGACAGGCTACCTCGCTGTCTTTTCATTATCACCACGTCACAGCTCGTTTTCACAGCAGACTCGAACTCGAAAAGATTAAATTTTCATCTGAAATTAAATCTGAAGGTCCATTAAATAAAGTGAAGTCTCAGTTTGTGTCTCCTCTGAACGGAGCAGCTGTAGATTATTCATGTTTTTATGTTTTAACCTTAAATAACCCGCCGTGAGCGAGTCCACATTGTACACGTCCGGGGTCGCGACCTCAGCGTTACGTCTGACTGTGACAGCTGATGAATAATTCATGAGCTCAGAGAAATCCTCTTATTTTATAGTTTCGCTTCCACTGCTGCTTTAATTTATTCCTCCTCAGGATGTTAAAGATGTTACTTTAACCCAGTGCTTCTCCATTATTTTCTGTTACGCCCCCCTCCCACTCTCCGCCGCGACTAAAAGTTGTGTCATTTGTCTATGAAACTGTTTTAAGTACACCTCTGCATAACACGGCATTCTTATTATCATTAAAGAAAACAAAAAAAGAAAAAAGAAAGGAATACAGATCACACTTTATTCTAGTACGGCAGAAAAAGCGTGTTCTGCGGGGTCACACATGCCCCCCCCGGCATCGCACCGCACCCCCGATATTTGAGAAGCACTGCTTCAACCACAAACTGAGCTGATCAGAGATACACAAACTACACAATAAAAGTTCTATCAGAACACTTCATGGCTCCACTGGATCGCTGACACACAAACTGTGTAGGTGCTCATTTCTGTTTAATTTGTGTGTTTCACTGTTTGTTGTTTAGAGGAAAGAAAATGACACTCAACAGTCTTTTTAGAGAAGAGGTCTTATCATGGACCAGCAGAAACCAGGAAGAGGTCACATGGACCAGCAGAAACCAGGAAGAGGTCTCATTATGGACCAGCAGAAACCAGGAAGAGGTCACATGGACCAGCAGAAACCAGGAAGAGGTCTCATTATGGACCAGCAGAAACCAGGAAGAGGTCACATGGACCAGCAGAAACCAGGAAGAGGTCTCATTATGGACCAGCAGAAACCAGGAAGAGGTCACATGGACCAGCAGAAACCAGCAGGAGGTCTAACCATGGAGCACCATGAAGCAGTAAAAACCAACCCCTACCTCAGCTGAGTTCCTCCAGGAACAGATCCAAAACCATCAAAGTTCTGCAACGTAGGAATGTTGTTGATTGTCAGGCAGCTTCTTCTTCTTCTTCTTCTTCTTCTCTTTCCTCCTCTGTGGTTCATCACTGCCACTTACAGCTCTGGAGGGGGAACAGAAGATAACATCTTTGATATTTTCACCAATTAATCCAAATGACGCAACGACTAAAAAATATTCATTGTAATATTTCCCTGAACTCGACCTGAACAAGGTCAAACAGTTTAGGTCAAAAGGTCAAAATGGAAACCAACGCGGCCCTGAACGTCTCAGAGTCTCTGGGGTCATTTAACAACGTTGAAGTTAAACTCAGCGATTAAACGTGACTCTTCACAGGAAAGAGCTTTAAAACGAGGCGGTTCGTCCTCAGGAGGTTCATCCATGATGATGTTGTTGCTATGAGACCACTTTGGCTTTTACAGACACACAACTCAAAGGTCAGTGTCTGCTGTGGACGTGGTTTGTCTTCAGAGAGGACGAGATGAAAGGAAAAAGAGGGCAAGGTCGCTCAGAGGGGGTTCAACAGCAGCAGGGAGTAAAAAAAGGAAAAACATCCGTCCTTTAGAGAACAAAACACTTTCACTGCACAAACTGGAAACAAGTATTTAATGAACACAATCATGAAAGACACACAAGTTCATGTCGTTCACAACACAAACTGACAAGCTGCATTTTTTCATCCACAAAAGTTTTTGACTTCATTATTGTTGTGATTCTGGTTTTCATTGTAGAATATAAATTTTTAATGATAGATGTGTCACTTCAAATGACCTTTGACCTGTGATGCCCAAAATAAGCCTTAACTTTGGTGCAGTGAGTCAGATGACGACACTGATTATTGATTTCCATAGCTTGGCTGTTTACAGTTCATCCCCAGGAGAACACGAACGCCACGTTTCGGCGGCTGAAAAGAGACCGAAGGACAAATTGAAATGACAGAAACGGTTTGAAAGAACGAATGAAAACAAATGACATAAATTAAAATAAACAAAAAGAGAGAGAGGTGCTGCAATCAGACCTCAGGCTGTTCCCTCAATTACAGCCTCCCACACTGCTCACTGTGCGGCTATATAAAGACACGGACATCTCTGCTTATACATGTGTGTGTGTGAACGTTTGTTGTGTGAGTGTGTGTGTGAACGTTTGTTGTGTGAATGTGTGTGTGTCTTGCCGCAGTGCCACATCTCTCTCCTCCCACTCCGAAGCTAAAAGCAAACGCAGCGGCTCTCATTACACACACTGAGAGTCCAATCAATACACCGAGGCCTCTGGGGGCCCACACTCTCTGAGTGTGTGTCTGTGTGCGCGCGTGTGTGAGTGAGTGTGAGAGTGTGTTGTGAACAGTCAGCTATAACTTCAGTCTGTTTAAAGTGTTGAGTGTAAAGTTTGGCTTCAGAGAAATAAACAAACAAAAGAAACAGGAGAGGAAAACATGGTGATGCATTCACTGCCCACTCTTATTTCTTCTCTGCTGATGAGTTCACGGCCACCGTCACTCTCCCCGCTGCAGTGGCTCGGACAGACATGTTGGCTTCGCCGTGGTGACCTTCTGGTTTCCGGGGGCGATGAGACAACCCCGTTACATCATCCTGTCTCTCCCCTGAACATCTGGGAGACGTTCACTGACTCACTGACATCACAGACATGATCATCTACTGGACCCTGAACCCATCACAGGGTCTCTGTCCTGTGAGGCAGCAGCAGTTATTATTATTGTCTGATCTGACTGATTCCTTCCTTCCTCACCGGACCTCGTCTCCTCTTTCCGCCCTCATTCCTACGGCAGCCCCAGAAATGAGATGTGACCGGACTCTGAGGAAGAGACGGGTTCTGAGTCCAGTTCCAGCAGTCGGAAGAGAGACTCCCGATCCTCTGAGATGTGGAGGAGAAACTTCTCCCAGACAGCTGATGGACGGACGGAGACACATCATCCCTCCCTCCCAGTCCTCCTGTTAATCAAAACACCTTTTTAAGACCTCATCAGTTCCTTCCCTTCAATTAACCCCGGGCTCAGCCAATCAGATGCTATCTCGTTAAGGCGGCCCCGTTCGCAGCGAGGGGTCACCTCTCTAATCTGTCCTCCTCTGTGGGACAGGAAGTACTGGACAGTTAATTAGCGCTGAGCGAGACGGCGTCTCCCTGCTGAGGGACCCCAACGCGACCTCAGACAAACTTCACCAGCTGAAGTTTGAGTCAGAGAGGATTGTGGGAAAGGGGGGGGGGTCTGCCTCCTTCACAGAGCTGAAATCTGTGAAACCGAACCAGGAAGCAGACGGAGCCTTTTCAAAAATATTTTCAAAACGCAGAAAGAACATTTAATTCATGATTCAGCTGACTTTATGGAGGCAGTCTCCTCTTCAGCGGTGTTCATTTTTCACGACAGCTGTCTTCTTCCTCCTTCTGACACAAAAACCGAATTCATAAACTGAACAAGGACCTTAAATAAATCTAATTCTAATTATTAATTCAGATTCAGCTATTAGATTTTTTTTATGCTACAGCCACCATGTTGTTTTGTTTTTCAGTTCAGGGAAAACAGGGTTAGAGTTCTGAACCTGAGTGTCTCCGGTCCGGTCTGGAACCTGATTCAGTGTTTGTTCTACTGAATTTAAACCAGAGAACCAGATCGGCCTGAGTCCGAGTTCAGTGTTAGTTGTTGTGTGAGGTTTGATTGCATTGTGATGACATCACTTCCTGTTTTGAATCCTCAACATCTGATATCTGATCATTTTTACCTCGAGCCGAGGAGTTGACAACAGAGACGGACACGGACACGACGTCTCCAGACAGCCTTTTATATTTTCACATCATTAGAATAATTAGCGTCGTGATCAGTCTCATAAATAGATAAGTTGATTCTTCGTACAGTTAAAGTCACATCAGCAGAAATATATATACAGTCACACAAAAAAACAAAGCTGGGACTGAGAGGCAAACAGAAATAAACCCAAAACAAAGTGTTCAACACACACACACACTCATATGTGTGTGTGGTGTTGTTGTTTTTTTTTTTTTTTTACAAAAAAAATCATAAAAGCAGATTTAACGACACTCAAAATAATCTCAAGCAGGAAGTAGACCCAGCTGATCATTTCAGCTTTGTTTTTTTTTTTTTTTTTTGCATCATTCGGTGTCCCCGAAAGCAGAAAGTGGCCAGTGAGGGAGAAATTAGTGCCATCTATGCCAAGACGTAGACACGGCCCGGCAGATAGACAACGGATTCAACAGAAACCAAACAAAATCAGACACACACACTAGCGTTGAGTTTTCGTTGAGCCATTTTGCATCCCAGGGTGAAATGGATCAAAATATCCAGAAAAAGGCCACAAAGAAAATACTACAACAGAACTTTTGTGGTGAGAAAATCCAGATCCTGATGCTGATCCAGGTTTTCCATCCTTGAATGCTGACTACATGATTTTAATATTAAAAACAGTTGAACTCATTAAGCTGTTGATGGATTAAAACCTTCACATGTGGAGTCCAGATCCCGTCCCTCCGTTTTTGTACCCCAACTAATCTGAGAGGAGATAAATAAAAGGAGGGATGCAAAATAGCTTCATGTCGCTGTAATGCCAGGGATGTAAATCAGCTGACTGGAAATAGCCACAGCCAAACACAAAGACAACAATGTGAGTGTAACAGCTGGAGACTGAAGCGTCAGAGATCCTTCGCTGTCCGTTGGCGAAGGGTGAACGTCACTCAGCTGTTACCTCTGATCATGTGACAGGCTCAGTCCAGGACATAGACCGGCCCCAGGAAGTCATGATCCAATAAAGCAACATATTCAGTCAGTTTTCCAGAGCATAGCCAGGGCCCATCGGGAGAAACCACGGCCAGCATAAGCAGAGATTTACAGTCAGTGACAACGGAAACCATTAGTCTTTTACATTGTCAGTGTTCCAGGTTGTAGCCAGAGCGGTGCATTCTAATTACAGTACATTCAAAAGCAACATAAATGAGCTGAGCTCAACTTCTGAGGTTTCCATTTCGCCTGGAAGTCAGATTTATTTTATATATCTTCAGTTCGAAGCGTTTTTCTTGCCTTTTAAAAAACAGATGAAGGATTCCAGCATTTAGTCACAGCCCAGCAGGCAGACTCCAGACAGTAGTCAGAGCCTGATGATGAATGGGAAAGAAAGAAATGCTGGTTTCAGGTGTTAGTCTGAACCCAGCCCACACTGTCCAGCTGGGAAGAAGAATAGTGATGAAGACGGGGAGGTTGTGTGGGGGGGGGGCAGATGGGTCCAGGTGATAGCCTCATCCCGACCCAGCTGCACCACCACCAGGACTGTTCTCCTTACTGAGACGGACTAATTCCTGGGACAAAACCTCCAGGTCCTGAGGAGAGAGGAAGAGAGAATCAGTTGATTCTAATGATGTCACAGAGAAGTTGACCTTTGACCTTCATTAATTTAAACTGTCAGACACGTGTCAGTGTTGGTGGATGACTTCTTAGGCCAACAGTGTGATTGCGACATCGCAGTGACCTTTGACCTCCACAGTCAACCCAATCGAGTTAGACGGATCAATTCACCGTCAATCGAACTGACAAATGCAAGTCCTGGAGGGGCGGAGCCTCAGGTGGTCGGACGGCTAGTCTGGACTTATTAAAGATCTCAAGACTCCACAGCAGCGGAAACAGGAGGCAGTTTGTGTTAGTCAAGGTCACCGCAGACTGTGTGTGTGTGACCTGGACCCCCCTCTGGGCGATCTGTCCTCCGACACACTCCTAAAGACACAACTTGACTCCCTGCAACGAATTAACCGCATTACACACAAACACACACTCATCCATGCTCATCGTCACGGAAACCGTTACCACTACCAACCACACACACACACACGCACGCACACACATCATTCCTGGCGTGTTCATTAGTGTGTGTGTGTGTGTGTGTGTGTGTGTGTGTGTGTGTGTGTGTGTGTGTGCGTGCGTGCGTTACCTTCTGCAGGTGCATGTTCTTGGTCAGCTGTTCCTCCAACATGTTCTGCAGCTTCTTGTTCATCTCTCTCAGGTTCTCGTCTCCTGGTTTGACCAGATCTCTGAGGACGGAGCCCAGACCACCTCGGTCCCCCTGAGAGCCGCTGTGACCCCCAAACGCACTGCCTGACACATCTGAGGAGACGAGGAGTTATTTACAGGATGAAGTCCTAAACCATCATTTAAAAAGTGAACATCATCTTGTATTGAACACTGAAACCAGAAAGTCATCAGGAAAACATTTACTGAGGAGGAGGAGGGACATTTTCCCATAGACTTCAATACAGTCTGGCTTCAATTAAAGGGTTAGTGTCTCTGAATATCCAACGTCAGGGTGAATGTGACGAAAGGAAAAGAGAGCACATGACACACACACACACACACACACACACACACACACACACACACACACACACACACACACACACACACACACACACACACACACCTAAAGGGAGACAGAATGAGAAAAAAAACCCAAAATAAATAAAAGACATTCTGATTAAAACTAAGAGACAATGAGGTTTTATGGAGCAGTTCATCAGACACACACAGACACACACAGACACACACAGACACACACAGACACACACCAACAGGTGCTGACATGGCAGAATGTGTGTTGTAAATATTTAACACCAGTAACTCAGGTTGGTTCCACATCTGGAGACCAGCTGTTCATATCCTGAGGAGTGAAGTCCAGACTCCAGAGACCAGAGTCCAGAGACCGGAGTCCAGAGACCAGAGTCCAGAGACCGGAGTCCAGAGACCAGAGTCCAGAGACCGGAGTCCAGAGACCAGAGTCCAGAGACCAGAGTCCAGAGACCAGAGTCCAGAGACCGGAGAACGGAGACCGGAGTCCAGAGACCAGAGACCGGAGTCCAGAGACCGGAGAACGGAGACCGGAGTCCAGAGACCAGAGACCGGAGTCCAGAGACCAGAGTCCAGAGACCAGAGACCGGAGTCCAGAGACCGGAGAACGGAGACCGGAGTCCAGAGACCAGAGACCGGAGTCCAGAGACCGGAGAACGGAGACCGGAGTCCAGAGACCAGAGACCGGAGTCCAGAGACCAGAGTCCAGAGACCAGAGACCGGACTCCAGAGACCGGAGACCAGAGACCGGAGAACGGAGACCGGAGTCCAGAGACCAGAGTCCAGAGACCAGAGACCAGAGACCGGAGTCCAGAGACCAGAGACCGGACTCCAGAGACCAGAGACCGGACTCCAGAGACCGGAGTCCAGAGACCGGAGTCCAGAGACCGGAGTCCGGAGACCGGAGTCCAGAGACCAGAGTCCGCAGACCAGAGACCGGAGACCAGAGACCGGAGTCCGCAGACCAGAGACCGGAGACCAGAGACCAGAGTCCGGAGACCGGAGTCCAGAGACCAGAGACCAGAGACCGGAGTCCAGAGACCAGAGACCAGAGACCGGAGTCCAGAGACCAGAGTCCAGAGACCAGAGTCCAGAGACCGGAGTCCAGAGACCAGAGTCCAGAGACCGGAGTCCAGAGACCAGAGTCCAGAGACCAGAGTCCAGAGACCAGAGACCGGAGTCCAGAGACCAGAGTCCAGAGACCAGAGACCGGAGTCCAGAGACCGGAGAACGGAGACCGGAGTCCAGAGACCAGAGACCGGAGTCCAGAGACCGGAGAACGGAGACCGGAGTCCAGAGACCAGAGACCGGAGTCCAGAGACCAGAGTCCAGAGACCAGAGACCGGACTCCAGAGACCGGAGACCAGAGACCGGAGAACGGAGACCGGAGTCCAGAGACCAGAGTCCAGAGACCAGAGACCAGAGACCGGACTCCAGAGACCAGAGACCGGACTCCAGAGACCGGAGTCCAGAGACCGGAGTCCAGAGACCGGAGTCCGGAGACCGGAGTCCGGAGACCAGAGACCGGACTCCAGAGACCGGACTCCAGAGACCGGAGTCCAGAGACCGGAGTCCAGAGACCAGAGACCGGACTCCAGAGACCGGAGACCAGAGACCGGAGAACGGAGACCGGAGTCCAGAGACCAGAGACCAGAGTCCAGAGACCAGAGACCGGAGTCCAGAGACCAGAGTCCAGAGACCAGAGACCAGAGACCGGAGTCCAGAGACCAGAGTCCAGAGACCGGAGTCCAGAGACCAGAGTCCAGAGACCGGAGACCAGAGTCCAGAGACCGGAGACCAGAGACCAGAGACCAGAGTCCGGAGACCGGAGTCCAGAGACCAGAGACCAGAGACCGGAGTCCAGAGACCGGAGTCCAGAGACCGGAGTCCAGAGACCGGAGTCCGGAGACCAGAGTCCAGACTCCAGAGACCGAAGTCTAGAGACCGGAGTCCAGAGACCGGAGTCCAGAGACCAGAGTCCAGAGACCAGAGTCCAGAGACCACAGTCCAGACTCCAGAGACCGGAGTCCAGAGACCGGAGACCGGAGCCCAGAGACCAGAGTCCAGAGTCCAGAGCCCGGAGACCGGAGTCCAGAGACCAGAGTCCAGACTCCAGAGACCGGAGACCAGAGTCCAGAGACCGGAGTCCAGAGTCCAGAGTCCAGAGACCAGAGACAAGAGTCCAGAGACAGCGGTCCAGAGACAGGGGTCCAGAGTCCAGAGTCCTGTGTCTCCCCTCTCTATGACATAGTTTTCCATAAAAATCCAGTTTCTTTTTAGCATCATGTTGATAATGACAATATAAAGTTTATTTAAACGTCACTTTGTGAACAAAGTTTTCAGGGCATGTGAAACCAGGTGACAGAGAAGAGGAGGAGCCAGAGAGGACAGCAGGTGAGAATAAGAAGCAGAATCAGTCTGATCCATTTTATTTATTGATCATCTCATATTCCAGAGAGTCAAGGCGATCAGCGAACAGCAGATGTTGGGAGGCCCCGAAGCAAGGCACTAAACCTCCTCCTGCTCTATCTATGGTGTTGCCTAGCAACCCAGCATCAGGTTACAAAAACTGTAGTACACTCAAGAGGAGTCTTAACTAAACACACACACAGACACACAAAACAGGGTTTTACTGCTCATTAGATTTCACATCATTTCAGTGTTAATGGGAGAGAATGAGAGTTAAAGTCAGTGAAACATGAAATTAAAAACAGCAGGAGAGAGAACAGAGAGGAGAAGAGGGGGGAGGAGAGGAGGGTGGAGGAAAGAGGAGGAGAGGATGATGGAGGAGGTAACAACAGGAGGAATGGTAGAAAGAAAGATGAAGAGGAGGAGAGGAACGAGGAAAGAAAACTCTTGGAGCAACTGCTTTCACATTAATCGTGTGCTTTTGAGAAAACACCTGATCAATCAAACTGATCGATCAGGTTAGAAACCTACAGACCTCAGCTGTTTGGTCACCATGGTGATGAGCGTCAAGGAGACAAGAGGAACACCTGAGTGTTTCGTGTCTGTCACAGACACAGACTTTAACAGACGATGAAAACACACCTGAGTTTGTGTTGCTTAGCAACAGCTATGGTGTGTTGGAGGGGTCGGGTTTCCTAACTGTCCCTTCGGGTGGATCCGACTCCTCTACAGATCCCGTCCAGTGAGCCGTGGTAACAACACATGTGGTGAGAGCTGCAGACTCACGAGCCGGCAGGTGAGTTTGTCACCTGAGTCTCTGAGAAGAGACAAAGGCTGAACTGTGTGTGCGCGCACAGGCTGAGGCAGGAGATTAAAGTGGCCGTAATGAAGTGTCACTGTCAGACGAATGGCGTGCTGAGCCAGCTGACCCAGCGCTGAATGACATCATCGGTCCACACCCAGCAGAGTTTCAGAGTTTGAGTCAGACTTGAAGACAACAGCAGTGACAGCTACAGGTCCTTCAGTGAGGACGTCTGGCTCCAGATTAAAGGAGGAGGAGCAACAAACTCAAAACAGACTAGACCGTACAACTCCCATGATGCAGTTGGACCGGTCTTCTCTGCTTGGTTAACTGACACAAGATAATTAATGGACTTATTATTGTCCTTTTTACTGATGCTAATGATTAGCTCTTAAAATTTCTTGACCAGTCCACAGGTGATCAGCTGACTGACCACGTGACACAGATTGGACCTATCACCTGCTTCCAACTGACCACGGCTGGGCAGCAAACATGAAATAACCCCACCCACCATCCTCTGTGTGTGCGTTACCTATGCGGCTGTCCATCACATATGTCTCTATGATGGCGCTCTTCCTGCAGATGTCTTCAGCCATGGATGAGCAGCTCACCTCCAGATGTTTCACCTGAGACAGAGGGAAAAAAATATATCTTTGTTTTCTAATTACAGGTCAGTTTGTCAGATTTTATGATGTAAATATGTAGAACACGGATGAGGCTGATAAGTTAATGAGCTCCACCAGTCTGGGACGATCAGTCACAGGTGTCCAAAATGGGGGACTGTCATGGTCAAAGAGTCTTTTCTGTGGAGCTGAAATAATCTGGAAACACTCGGGACAGAGATGGGTACATGTGACGTGTGGTCGTCATGGTAACAGAGAGCTCCTCACCTTCTCCTCCAGCATCCACTTCTCCTGCTGGACTTCGGCCAGACGCTGGAACAACTCCCCCACCTCGTCGTCAGATAATTCAGCTGGACGCTGGGACTGAGGACTTCCTCCTCCAGACTGAGAGCCGAAGGTAGAACACATCATCATCATCGTCATCGTGACCGTCATCACAGATAGTTGGTCGATGATGAACAGAAAAACATCATAAAGAAAACTTCTTCCGAAAGTCCATGTTGGGACTTTCAAAATAAAAACACACAGGAGGCAGAGGTTTTAAGATTTATCCAGCTCTATGTGAACCAGCTGTGAAGGTTTGTGTTGATAATGATGTTGTGCTGCTGGGAGGTGCAGTGGTGAGCAGCGTCACCATGGGTGTGTCTAAATTATCAGCAGGATGGACCCCCCCGTGATCCTCTACAGAGTTCAGACTCTGATTATCTGTCCTTCCTCTTGTTGTGTTTTCATAGTCACTGTTACGCAGGACTCTGTCTCAGCTGTCAGAGCAAGTCAAACACATCACACCCTCACTGTCATGTGATGCTGTTGCTAATGACGACCAGACCACCGCAGTAAACTAACCCGACAGTTGACTCTGCTCACTTTCATGTTTTGACAGAAACGCTCGGTTACATAAACCAAACCTGTCGGCTCTATTTACAGTGTTTCTATCGATAGGACTACGTGCACGCACACAGTCACCGTGACAACAGTGGGGAAAAAAAAAGCAGCAAATGAAGTTTTGAGAGAATAATTATGAGGTATAATGAAACTAAACCAAAGACATTTAAATCTAAAGTCTGTAAGTGAGGGAGGAAGATCGTGGGACATTACAGCTCCACGTGCCATCACCACGGTAACAGATGTCATAACAGGGAGGTCATGACCCTGAACTGTCATGCAGTAACATAGCACTCCACTTTGTCTCGTGGCGCCTCTACCTACCTTGTTCTGATTGGCTGGCTGAGGCTCCTTCATCATGTCCCTGTAGGAGAACGAGGAGACAGAGGACGAGTCTCCGGTCTGCTGGGTCCTACTGGGACTGTTGATCTCGGACAGAACCAGCTCCTCCAGCCCTGAGACAGAGAAAATGAGTCTGAGACCAGGTCCACCAACAGTACAGGAAGTCCATGACCCTTTCACCTTCTCTACGTCATTATATCCTACATTTTTGTTGGAAAATAATAAACACAATATGCCGGTTTAGTGTGAGCGTCACTTTTAAAGGACCAGGAACCAATCTGAGGGGGACCATTTGTTCCTGTGTCTACCTTACTGGTCTTCATAATCTGTGGGGTCCTCCATCAAGTGTGGCTGTGTCCCTGTAATTTCCACCACCTCCGGCCATGAATGGACTGTCCCTGTAAGACCAAGGGCATCCCTGTTATGAGGTCAGCTGTCTCTGACTGTCCCTGTCCTGCACTGGACTGTCCCTTTAAGGCAGCGGACCATCCTCTCTCCCTTTAAAGCAGGTGGTGGGAATGGGCAGGGAGATAAGTAGGCTACTTTAAAATGTCTGATTCTCAGGTTTGCGCAGAAGAGCCTTTTAAACATTCATAACTACTCATAGATTATACATGAAGCAGAGGACTGTCCTGCACCGCTCTGAATGTGTGTGTGTGTCTTTGTGTCAAAGAACGTGTGTGTTCTTCATAAAAGCGACTATAGTGTGGATGCTCTATGAAGAAAAAGAAACAAAAATAAAGGTGAGAGGCAAAAAAAAAATGTGGGGGAAACAAATTTAAGGGGGACGAACATAAAGTGACTGAGTGTGCGGTTGTGTGTGACTGTTGTATTTATGTGTATTTCTTTGTGTGTCTGTGTGTTGTGCCAACAGACGCCAGTGTGTCCACCTCAGCTCTGGGAACCAGAGCACGGTATTAAATATTAAGCAGAAGGTTCCGGGCTGAGCCAGAACCTCCTGACGCAGGATTAGCATGCTGCAGATTATTGGCCCCACCGGCCACGTTCCAGTCACACTGCGGCCCCTCACTCACTCTCTCTCACACAAACACACAACACACACTCACACCTTCCCGGAGCATTTATGGCACTGCACCGGTGTTTAGCAGCTTCCAGCGCCATTTAGCTTCTGTCTGACCTCTGAGGTGATAAACTGTAAGCCTTTCAGTTGGAGACATCACCAGTTGCTGCCACTTTCATTCCTTTCAGGACACAAAGAATTTAAATCTGGCCCTAAAAGAAAACTGCAAGTCCTGAACGCTGTCTACTGGGAAACATTCACGCACTTTGGTTTGGTAAAAAAGTTTTTATCTGACCTCTCAGCAATAAGGACTTAAGGACTTTGGCTCTGGCTGGTTTAAATTAGCACGTTAGCCTGTTAGCATCTGTTCAGGGCTTTCAGACTCCAGGATTAGGATCATCTGGGTTGTTGTCTGAAGAACACAGCCCAGATTTGATGACACAGTGAGGTCTCAGGCGTGCAGCTACCTGTCCTGGTCTTGCTGTTGGTCAGGATCTCCTGGAGTCTCTCCTGGAGTTTGTCTGCTCGTTTCCTCTCCAGCTGCAGCTGCCGCTTCAAGTCCTTCAGCTGCGAACACGAACACACACACACACACACACACACACACACACACAACCAGGGATTTACTTTCTAATTATTATTTTCCATGCCCTGCTGCTCTTGAATTACTCTGGAAAATATACTTCTCTCATCTCTATTCAAATTCTACTGTCTGACCGTCATCCATCAGCCTGTCTTTCCATCATCTGTCTCTGTCTGTCCACAGTATGTCTCTTTCCATCTGTCTGTCTCTGTCTATCAGATGAACCTCTGACTCACCGCTGCACTTCCCTTCTTCTCCAGGATCCTCTGTCCATCCACAGTGTCCTTTATCTCCTGCAGACAGAGCAGATTGAAACACAACTGAAGAGCCGTGTGTGATGCTGAGGCAGCTTCTTTACCCAAACCAGTGACTTAGATAGATTACTATTTATTCTGTAAATCTGCTTACTGTTGAGGTTGATATCATTGTATAAAATGAATTTATTTAAAAAGCCTCTTTCTGGAGCAGACACTGTGAACATCTTGATGATAAAGAAGCAAAATAAAGACAAAAACACTGACGGTTCTTTGGCTGCTCTTTAAAGTTGTCTGCAGTTTCTACAGATTCTGAGACATTTACAAAAGCTTCACATTGACTTTAAAGGTCTAAATTCTATATTAACGGTTCATCATTTATATTGAAGGTCCTGATTTGAGCCCTTTCAGTGTTTTATTAGTGTTGATATCCATATCAACGCTAATATCTCGAAACAACAGGTCAGTTTGATCTGATACCTTCAGACTGGTCGCAGCTTCCAGTAAAAAATCTCAGTGTCGACCAAGAGGTTCCGTGTAAATCTGCTCATTTCTTTTCGTTTCAGCAGATGAGACCAGGACTGACCAACAGTTACCTGTCTGAGCTTTCCGATGGTGTTGCCATGCTCGTCCCTCTGTTTCTCCATCTCCACCAGCTGCTGCTTCAGGCCCTCCATCTCTGAGTGCTTGTCCTGTATGAAATGGACAGACAGCGGGTCAACAGAGGTAATGGGTTGTGGAGGAGCCCGGCGCAAACAGACGTTCATCACATCTGGAGCAGAAACAAAGACCTGACACGGAGGAGTGAAGCACTGCTCTCCTGGTCAAACAAAGTCTAATAAAGATTTAAACCAGCTACATCTTCCTTCACCTCCAGTGATTTGCCTCATTCTTAATCCATCTGACTGGAGATTAAGATACAAAAAACTGCTTTTAATTCTCCTCTAATCCCCTGCTGCTAATTAATTTGACTAAAATCTACATTAAAAACACCCACAGGCTACAGCCGCCCACCTGATGGACATAGAAACATGTCATTCGGGAGCAAAACAACCGCCGGTTAATTCCCTGTAATGTTACACATCTTAATCAGCAACAGTTACACACACATTCACACGCCTCAAGGAGCAGAAATGAGTTTTTATGTTAATTTCCGAGGCACCTCGATTTTATCACTCTGGCAGAAGAGAGGAAACAGAGGCAGAGGTGTGTGCAGGTGATCAGTGGAGGATGAACCACATCATGTTAGATTTAATAGAGCGACATTCAATGTGTTATGACTGCGTGACAACCTTCCCTGTAGGTTTCAGTAACCACGTTAATGAGACCTGGATCAGCAGCTTCATTAATAAACATGTGTAACTGGCTGAAGCGTTTCTTTCTGTACTGTCACCTACGGAAGCACAGATATGTCAACACAACTGCAAATTAAGCTACAACAGAGGTGAGCGGTGAGATGAAGATTGTTTCCTGGCAAAAGGAGGAGAAATTAGAAATTTGGTGTGTTTGAAAGAGGACAGTTCAGTTCCTCAGGTTGATCCGTCACAGCCACTTAGCTTTTACTGCAGGGAGAGGATCTTCACCAATGTTTCTACAAAATGTGTTGTCAATTTAACATTACGAAATATTATTTTTTTAATGTCTTCACTTCCCATGTTCTTGTTCTCATGTGCACAGTTTGTGTCTCATTGGTCATGATTTTCCATCTCTATGTGCTCTGGAGACAAATAAATTGAGCTGATTCCTACTTTAATCGGGAGTTAACAAATGTCTGACTGAAACTTTACAGCAGGGAGAGGAGATTTAAGAGCTTTAAAAGAAATGTTAGCTTTTCAAGCTCTCAGAGGCTTCACTGAGGAAACCTGCAGAGATCCTGATGTGTGGTGAGCTGTATCGCCACTGTAACAAAAACTCTGGACAACATGTTGATGTTATCGGGTCATTTTTGGTTGTGTATGTTTTATCACAGTGTGTGTGACAGATCATCTTGTCACATCTAGTGTTTTATGGCGTTTGAGAGTAAGTAAGAGTGAATGGCTGCAATCACATCTGTCCATCATCAGCACACGCTGCTCCACATTAGGCTTCCTGACAGTTTCCTGTGTGAGTTTTAACTCTGGCAGCGTTCACTCACAGGAAACGATACTGAAACCAAACCCTCGCCAAGCGGAGCACCTGCCGAGCTCCCGACCTTCTGCTAATTAGACTTCCTCTATCATTAATTAACTTTTCCTATTAAGTTTCCTCACTCTGCTCTTAGTGCAAGGCTGTTATCCAACAGATAACACACACATACACTCTTCTCTGTGAAGTCGTTCTCTGAGGAAACAGGTTCTCCCCAAAGGATTTCATACAACTATGTGGGGACCAGTCAGTCTGGTAATCTAATTGGTTACATCAACACTGACACATCCCATGATGCACTGCAGGTTGTGCTTCACAACAACAATGAGGCCTGAACCTCTGCTGGCCCGCTGTATAATCCAGACTCCTGACACGAGGCCTCTTTAACACTCAGGACTTAAGTTTTAGAAACTTCAAGAGGCGCCTGATATGACAAGAAAAAGGCCAGCACTAAGGAGATCTGGATCTTGTTTAAAGTCGAAAGGGGGTCACATGAAAGCCTGATATGATTCAGGTTTCTCACGACGTTAACTGATGACGATCAAAACGATTCTACTCAACAGCGGGAGCCAAATGAAGAGGCAGAAGAAGAAGAGGAAGTTGAAGAGAGTGACAGGTCGTGTTGGGAACAGACTGTCAGTTTAACACCAGCCTCCTCCTCTGATCTGCTGTTAACACGATTTGTCCTCCCCAAGTTACCATGGAGACTACAGGGCTTTAATTAGAAACACACATTCAATTAGAGCTGGACAAAATTCAACACACATGCACACACACACACCTACACAAACAATGTGTATAAACAAACTCCCCCACACACGTACATTTATTTTTTTACAAAGATGCTTCCAGAAACATGTTTTTTTGAAAATCCATGTGTTTGTGTTTGTATGTGTGGTGTGTGTGTACCTCCAGCTGAAGTGTGTGTACTCTCTTCAGCTGCTTGACCTCCTCTTGATGTTCCAGAGAATTCTTCTCAATGTTCTCCTGTTCGCACAAAGAAACACAGAGACCAACAGTAAGTTTTTACTGAGGCTGAAGTGACAGACACACAGGAGACAGGAAGACATAAGATGGGAAATGGGAAATCACACAGGAAATAGGAAATCACAGAGGAAATAGGCAGATGGAAGCAAAAACCTAAGATTCTGAAATCATGAACACATGTTCTTGCAATATTTCTATTTCCACTTCTACTTGTAGAAGAAATGTGTGTGTGTGTGTTTGTGTTTGTGTTCTCTGCTGGATAACAGTCTGTCTGCACTATCTGTAAAGAACAACTCTTTTCCAGGAGAGTCATTCATTATTTCTGATTCTGAAATTATTACTTCACTCATTCTTCAACAGTTTTCTCCATCATAACTATTCAAAGCAGAGCGTGTGGATATGATGTTAACTGGTTTTAAGAATGTGGAAGTTAGTGATAAAGCTGATGAAGATGATAATGCAATTTCTTGTTCTTTTCATTGACTCAGGCCTAATTAAACATTCTTGTTTTCTATCACATTCACTGGTAACTGGTCAAGAGTCAGACTGACCTCGGCCTCCTTGAGTCGTCTCTCAAACCAGCCTTTGGTTCCCTCCATGGACTGAACCAGAGCCTGAAGCTCCTCCACCTTTGGCTGAAGACCCTCCAGTTCTTTGGTCCGAGCCTGAAGACAGATTTAGACTTTTAGAAGCATTATATTGAAATCAAGAAGTCTTAGTTTCTTCCCTACTTCTCTTGCTTCTTTATCACTTCCTCAGCCCCCAGCTCATTTCTTCTCTACTTCCTACTATGTCCTATTTCCTCCACCCGCATTGTCTCCCCCTTGTGACCTTCTCATCTCTTAGCTGCTGTCGAATCTCCTCCTCTGAGCGATTCTTGTCTTCATGGAGACCTCGGAGCTCCTTCTCATACCGGGCCCTCACCCCGAGGACCTGGAAGGTGGGGTGGACAGGGGTGGACAGGGAGGAGAGGAGAGAGGAGATAAGGAAGGTAAAGGAAGCAAGGTGAGGAGAGATCGGAAGCAGGGAGGGAGAACACATAGAGAAAAACAGAAAAAAACATCAACGTATTAGAGAAGAACCAAAAAAAGCAAGCCAACTGAAGAGGACCAGATCTTGTTCTCACCTCCTTCTCATGCTGCAGCTTCAGGTCTGACAGCGCCTCCTTGTGGTCTGACTTCTCCTGGTTCAGCTGAATGGCCATGTCATCCAACATGGACTTCCTCTTCTCTGCTGTCTGCACATACGCACACACACAGACACACACACCTGTGATGATCCACCCTAACAACAGAAACTAAAATGTCCATTGTGTTTTTTTCTCAGTTTATTTGTGTGGACCTTCTTGGCCTCGTCCAGTTCTCTCATCAGCTTCTCCTTCTCTTGTCCTTCTTCTGTTAACTGCTCCAACAACTTCCTGTTTGCAAAGCTGGATTCCTGTTGGAGAGCAAGGACAGAGACTTTGTTTGTATCATTATTCACGTGCTGATCAAACAATGTTGTTTAAATTAATTATATATGCCACTCTATAAAGACTGTTCACTTTATATTAGCTCATTAAAAAAAGTCATTAGAGTTTTTCAGATTTTATAGGTGTAAACACTGCGGACCTTAGTAACCAAAGAAAAGTGTAATAATGTCATGTTGTAAATATGTGTGTTTCACCTGCAGCTGGGAGTCCAGGTCGTCTCTCTGAGCTAACAGACTCTCTTGTTCAGCTCGTCTCTGCTGCAGCTCTGCCGTCAGCGCCTCCTGCTGCTCACGCAGCAGATTCACCTCCTGCGTCTTCACCGTTTGGATCTAAACACGATCCAACAACTTTAATTATCCTCAGCTTTTTTAGGGAAACTGTTAGTTTGGTGATGTCGATAATGACACTATCACAGTAGGTGAAAGGTGATGACAGGTGGTGACAGGTGGTGACAGGTGGTGACAGGTGGTGACAGTAGGTGACAGGTGGTGACAGTAGGTGACAGTAGGTGACAGTAGGTGACAGGTGGTGACAGGTGGTGACAGTAGGTGACAGTAGGTGACAGTAGGTGACAGTAGGTGACAGGTGGTGACAGTAGGTGACAGTAGGTGACAGGTGGTGACAGGTGGTGACAGTAGGTGACAGGTGGTGACAGGTGGTGACAGGTGGTGACAGTAGGTGACAGTAGGTGACAGGTGGTGACAGGTGGTGACAGTAGGTGACAGGTGGTGACAGTAGGTGACAGGTGGTGACAGTAGGTGACAGTAGGTGACAGGTGGTGACAGGTGGTGACAGGTGGTGACAGGTGGTGACAGTAGGTGACAGTAGGTGACAGGTGGTGACAGGTGGTGACAGGTGGTGACAGTAGGTGACAGTAGGTGACAGGTGGTGACAGGTGGTGACAGGTGGTGACAGTAGGTGACAGTAGGTGACAGGTGGTGACAGTAGGTGACAGGTGGTGACAGTAGGTGACAGTAGGTGACAGGTGGTGACAGGTGGTGACAGGTGGTGACAGGTGGTGACAGTAGGTGACAGGTGGTGACAGTAGGTGACAGTAGGTGACAGGTGGTGACAGGTGGTGACAGGTGGTGACAGTAGGTGACAGTAGGTGACAGTAGGTGACAGTAGGTGACAGTAGGTGACAGGTGGTGAAAGATGATGTCAGGTGATGGCAGGTGGGGACAGGTGGTGACAGGTGATGGCAGGTGGGGACAGTAGGTGACAGTCAGTAAGAAGTATGGAGTAAAGTCAGTAAGTGGAGGTGGATAAGTGGGATCTATGAAGTCCTGATGATTTCTAAGGATGCTGGTTGACACTGATCACAACATGAAGTTCTAATCGGGGTAATCCTCAACTAATCATTCATTGTATTTTGAATAACAGTACCATTCTAGATGTTCTATCATTAGTACTGTCAGTTTTACAGATTTTAAAAAACGTTTCAAATGATTAGTGTACGACTTAGGACCAATGCTGGTAGGTGTACTGTCCAAAATTAGGCTCAGAACAGGTTCTATAGAAGTTCTACCTAAAGTCCAAGACCTGTTCAAGGTTCAAGAGCACACAGAGTCGTCCTCAGAGCAGAGTTCTCCTGTCAGATGGTTTACAATTCCACAGTCAGTGAGGTTTTAACTCTGTGAGTCTAAAACTGCCCCAAATAGTGTTGGTGTTTAAGGTACAGTACTTTTTCCAACACTGTAATTGTTCTTTGTAGAAAATTTACCTTCTTACAGGAAAATTATGTGTTCTAAAGCAGCTGGGTTAGTCCCCAGAGATAGTGGAGCATTTGGAGTTAATGTTCTCCTGAAAGCAGGTAGGCCAGTCCACTGAACTCTGTTTTGGACGATGTTCTGCAGGTTTATTACCTGTTCTAAAGCAGCTAGGTTTGTCCTCAGAGCATCGTTCTCCTGCAGGATGTTGTCCACCTGCTCCTGACTGACTGCACTCTGATTGGCTACCTGCAGCACCGGCCAGCCACAGGTAGGGGGCAGCAGAGAAAGGTCAAGGCAGAAGGAACCAGAGCAAAAAGAACCGATACCAATCAAACGCCAGCCAAAGGGAACGAGAAAATTATATAAGCAAAGAGACACATCGGAAAGAACACAAATACAGAAGACAAAATAAGATGAAAAAGAAGAGATAAAGAACAGCGGAGGAGGATTAGAGAAGAAAAATCACCAGTAGTGATACACAAAGCATCTTTGTATGTTTTTGTCGAACTTCCTAATCTCTCATTTCCCATTTTGACACAGAGCTGTCCGATGAAGACCAAAATGTAAAAAACACAGATGCTGCGACACTTTTTAACAGTAGCCTTGCTGGTTTAACTTGTCCACCTCTGCCTCGGGTCTAGTCTTTCAGGCTCCTGCTGCAGAACGTGTGAACTTCAGTTCGTCAGTCACTTCCATGTTCCATTTCATAATCCACCATCACTCACTCTAGTTCTCTGAATGTGTGTGTGTCTTTATGCTGTACCTGGTCTTTCAGTGTGTGCAGAGCCAGTTCGTGCTCTTTGTCCTTGCTCTGCAGCTGCTCTTTCAGTTCTGCTGTCAGCTGAACACAAACACAAGTCTGTCAGTCTCACAGCAGCAGCTATGCCAGACACACCATCAACCAAACTTGAAACTTGATTTTCAATAATTGGTAAAACGTTAAAACTAAATACTTTAGTTCACTGCAGTTTTTGTAACCAGGCTGAATCTGATATAAGTGAGAGACATTTTAGTAAATCAGACATTATTTTAACTCAAAGACAAATTCAACATGTCAGCAAGGTTGATGTAAACAGAGCAGCTGTGATGTACACCCCACACATCCAGTGCCTGGTGCTGGATTTCCACCTGAACGCTCATTTCAAAATGTCAAACAATGTGTCGTCTTTATAGTACCAAACAATCATGCTCCTTAACATTTGGAGAACATGGTCTGGGCATCTCTGCTGCAGATTTCATAGTGATCATAAAAATACCAACTCCTGCGGTTTGGATATTTCACTTGGCCATGTTGTGTTTTCATGGAAAATTTGATGTATTATGCAGGTCTGACGTCAAGTCCAGAGAAAAGATCAGTCTGAGCCATCTGACCTGATTGGCTGCCAGGACGTCTGACTGTAGTTTCTGCATTCGGATGTTCGCTGCCTTCAGCTCGTCCTCTTTCCTCTGGTTGATCTCATCGATCTTTGTCCTGCACAGAATCATGATCATCACCAATGCAACAGCATGGTAACATCATAGTAACGCGGTTACATACACAGCTGCAACAACAATACGACACCTACAATATAGGGAGTATCACTGACAAGAGAAGGGCAAACAGGAGTGTTGTAGTATTAACAGTAGTAATGCTGTATGTCTGACCTGCTGTCGTTGTACAGAGCCTCCTTCTCTCCCTGCAGACGCTGAAAACTACAGAAAGACACAAACTTCATCTTTGTCGTCCTCGTCATCATTATCAGACTGATTTAATTTATTTTCTGTTGCTCTCACCTCTCCTGCTTCTTCTTTAACTTGTCCGACAGCTGGAGAAGGAGTAAGACAGACAGGAAGTCACAAAATCAACATTTTCATATCAACAAAACTTCACAATTACATAATTCAACAGTCGGCCACTGATCTTTACCTTTGTCACCTCTTCCTGCAGTTTGGTGATCTCAGCCTGTTTGGATGCCTGCAGACAGAGTGACAGCTAGTCTCCTCAGACTGTACATGGTTCCTCCTTATTTGTGTTAGTCTCTTTGTAGGTCACTTGCATAAATGTTATGCATTTTATGATACAGACTTAAATAAATGTAAATATAATTGAGATATTAAACCTGGTAACATTGTGGCATCCTCTCTGTTTCACCTCTGACCTCATCCAGACCTGGGTCTGGATGAGGTCAGAGGTCAGAGGTGTGCACTGTAGTAGCTGTAACCATGCCAATCAATGATGTAATCGGGTCCTGGAGTTCACCTGATGGTTTTTAGTTCACATTTAGCAGTAGAATATTCACCTGGGCTGGTGGTTATTTATCTGATGACCATGAAAACACATGGGGTGAGTGTTTGTGTGTTGTGTCAGATTGCGTTTGTGTTGTGTGTCATACCTCCAGGTTGTGGATCTGCTCCCTCAGCAGCCTCTTCTCCTCCTGCTCAGTGTTCAGTGCCATCTCCAGCTCTGGTCCAAAGCAGTGAGTTATTGGACAGAGAGCAGCCGACCAGCCTAGCGCTGCCTGCTTAGCTACAATCTTCTCTACGCTCTTCTCTGACAGGCCTAAAGGGGGCGCCGCACACAGCAGGGGCAGTCTGTTAGGCCAGACACACACTACACAGCGCCTGTCACACTCTGTCACGATGCCTGAAGGATTTTCTCTGAGGGAGCAGGGAGGAGGGTGGGGGTCCTAACCAGGTTGGAGTCAGGGATTTTCTAGCTGAGCCGTAAAGTCAACTGAGTTGGTTTCTTGAGGTGCGTTCACTGGCACCATGTTCATCCATCAGAGTGTGAGCTTTTCTCTGTTGACTGAGAGCTTTGACACCTTCACTGTTTTAGTACAGAATGTGGAGCTGATTTAGATTCAAAGACCACATGGAGGTCTACCTTTAGACTGTTCAGACCTTTAAATTCGGCTGCAGTCCTGCCAGAAAACGCCTGACTCATAATTCAGGGTCCAAGTCCTGATAATTCTGGAAGGCTTCAGGAGTTAACAACAGTAGTTGTTGACTGGGTCAGATTGTAGTGTGTGTCTGCCCTGAGCCAGCTAGCTGCTCTACGCTTCAGTAAAGACCGGCTGCAAGGTCACCATAAATATTCAAATCAGAGCCAGATGCTGGTCCAGCAGGAGCAGAATGGGCTGAATTAAACATTTTTTCCGTAGACCAGGTCCGGGTCTGTGGACAGTATTTGAGAATTTATGGTAACAAGCAACAATTTACAAAAACACTCTGAACAGATTTTAGACCGATTTCATTCAGATGCCATTTCAATAAAAATAAAAATAAAAAAAAAGAGAAAAAAAAAATCAAACTGCAGAGGCTCAATGACACTGACACACAATACTGGACTGAGAATTTTATGGAGTTATATTAAAAAAAAAAACTAACAAATGAATTCAGTGAAAGCTGTTGATTAATTTTCTCTCAACCAACTTATAAAAATCTTCAGCTCTATGGAGGCTTAAAATAGTAAATGCTGAATAAATCAAATTAAACAAAATTAATAATTTCATATGTACTGAATATTGTTATTGTTCTACTGTGAAGATGTATTTTTTTCAAATACATAATTCGGCCAAATGATCAAATAGCATACAATGAAAATTTTAATTTAAAATGTTTCATATAAAGTATAAAGTAAAGTATAGTAAAGTATAGTATATAGTATAGTAAAGTATAAAAGTAAGTCATATAGTTCTACAGTAATCAAACTCCTAATTGTGAAAGTTGACTTTACTGTGAAAATTGTGAGGATTCTCATATGAGAGGCTCTGTGAAGTTTTGGTATTTGTTATTAATAAAGTAAACAACCACAAATTCATTTCCAAAACTCAATTAGCATCAGGACTGGATGATTTCTGAGAGCCTGAGTATCCCCAGCATCACTGGTGTTCTTGAAAGCACCTCAGTAACACAAAAAAACCATCACTGTGACAGGAAATGTTGACTAACCCTTAATTATTATTGTATATCAGGTTTCGATTCTCTGCAGGTTAATTTTCACTCGACCAGTTTGGTCCTTTGAGGTTTGATTATTGGTGGTTGACTGAAATGGATCAATAAAGTCTGTTCACTGAGCCACAAGACACAACACAAGTTGAAGCACAACTCTGGTGATGTTCTATGTTTACGTGTCTGTGTGTCAGAGTTTATCTCAGTCGGAGCCAATGAGCTTGGAGCTTTAAAAAGGATGGCACATGTTGGGAGACGGACCAACACACTGTTGGTTTGAAATATAGAACAACACCAGACTGACCCCTTCCTACAAAAACTCCACGATTTACATTAAATAGATCAGAATCAAACCAAGCAAAGACACAACGACTTCCTGTTTGATTTTCAGAGTAAATCTGAACAGTTTGTGTCAAGTGAAAGCGTGAAGGAAGAAAACAGCAGCAAGCTAAGCTCATTGTCCTGTCTCTCTTCATGAGATGGTTCACTGGTCTGTGACTGCACCTTTGACTGAGGAGGTTAAATCAACGCAAATGTTTACTGACAGACCCACAATCGTTAACACAAATTTCACATCCTCTTTGAGAGTTCATGAGGACACATGGATGTGTTTTCATACTTTGTGTTCTTCCACACTAAACATACAGGCAGCAAACACACATGGAGGTAACAAACAAATATGGCATAGCACAAAACCAGAAGATCCTTTACTTGGTTAACACAAATTTAAACACAACACTTGTTTTTCTCTTGTTCAATTTTGGATGTTGATTAAATGTCTGCACAGCTGTGCCAATACTTGTAACTTTATTTTAAAAAGGCATTTATGGATGTGCAGTGAGACAGAAACTGGATTGAAATCATCTCAAACCTGCTTTACTATGCTAACACACACCTGTACAAGAATCCAGCTGTGTAACAACACATGTGTCAGGTGATGGGACAATGATGTCTGACTCTGATTTCAGAGGAAAACCTGCTGAAATCTTTCATTTCAACTCATGAGAAAAAAGGGCAGAGTTGTGTTTATATTTTTGTTGTAAAATTGTGAGTCTCCTTTGTTTACTTGTGTTATTTTACACAATATGTGTGTTAGGCTTATGTGGATCATGCGTATTTGCTGTTTTAAATCAATCAATACAGCTTATTTTGTTACCGATGAACTGAAACTGGTCTAAATAAAAGACAAATAACCCAATAATTCTTATTCATAATAAAAAATATTAATTTTAGTTGATAGAAATTAATTTAAAGCACGATGTAAAGTGTTTCCTGATTTTGCATAGATTAGCTGGTTTAGGTTTTGGTCATGTCCTTTGACTTATTTATCGATTATTTCGTATTTTTTCAGTCAGACCAGAGAACAAGAGAATGTCACGAGAGAACAGGACTCATTCTTTTGTGGAAAGAAGAAGAGACTCACCATGTAACTGCTTCTCTGTCTGTTCCAGCTGGGTCTCCGTCTGCAAGCGACACAAAACATCCTTTAACCCGTCAGAGCCACATTGTCCATGCCTCTGTCTTTACTCTGTCAACACAATAAATAACAGCTGATCCCCAGGTTAGGTAGGCAATCCATCAGTTTTACTTTAGCGGCCAAATCCTGAAAGAGTTTGAGAACCAGAGTTTTTTCCCATAATGCCATTGGCCGATACAGAAACACTGCTGTTCATGGAACAACATCAGAGCTGCTCAGAAAAAACAAGGAACACTCACGTTCTCCAGTCGCTCATTGGTTCCCTCTGCTGCTGGCTCCTCCCCTTGCCCTGTGACATCAGAGACTCCGTTGGGACCGGCTGACCCATCGGTCTCTGTAGTCGCATTCTGGTTGCCCTGGGCAACGGCTTGTCTCTGCAGCTCTTTGTCGTAGCGCTCCTGGAGGGCTGGAGGGGAATCACAATTCAGTATGACGGTAAGACATAGTCAGGTTTGACCTGAATGTGATTCCATGGACAGATAATAATAATAACAATAATAATAATAATAATAATAATAATTTAAGGCCTTTTACATGTTCATATGGTAACAGCCATAAACATATTTAAACTGCACTTTTAATTAAAGTCACCAATGAAAAGATGACGGATTAGAACAACTAATAGGGATAAAACAGGGTTATACAACACATCAGAATACATGCAAACCTTTCATTTTCTTCTGGAGAGTGGAGTTCTCAGCTTGGAGGCGGAGCAGTTCTCCATCAACAGGGTTGGAGGCGGGGTTGGGCGGGGCTGCTGGTACAGAGGCTCCTCCTCCTTCCTTCAGGCCCTGGTTCTCCTGCTCCAGCTGTTCGATCTGTGTACACAGCTGGAAAACACAACAGTCATATGGGTTAGGGTTAGACGTGTGAAACAGTTTCCTCCACAGTGGGGTCGCTTTGCTGTTTTAAAGGTAAAAATCTTTGAAATGGAGTGGTAGCTTTGGTGGGTCATGTCCTCCGAACACCAGCAGTCTGGGTTTGAGTCCAACGCTTGGCCATTTGCTGCATGTAACCCTTCCCTGACCCTGCTGTCTCTTTCTCACTACTTTTTGATGAAGGAATAAAAAGCTTAAAAAATATATATACATATATTTTTACAAATCATGCATTTTTTTATTCTTACAATTTAGACATTGTTTCTTCCGGCTTCAACAAACTACAGACTCAAGGCTTCATAGTGACAGCTCACAGTCTAATGTGGATGTGTTGGCAGTCCTGACCCGCAGACTCGGACTGACCTTGGACAGCTCGGTCATCAATGTGCTGTTCTGCAGCCTGAAGTCTTCCTCCTGACTGTGGAGTTTCCCCTGAAGCATTTCATTCTCGCTCAGCAGAGCGTCCACCTCCTGCAAGAGGACAGCACGAGTCAGTCAGAATGAAGGCTTCAGGTGTCAGCGATTCAAAACAAAATATACAAAACTGATAAAAAAGGAATACAGCAATTGAAAGACTCCAATAAAGAAAGTGTATTTGTCTGGTTTTGAACATTTAGAATATTTTCCCCATTTTTTTAACAATTTCCGTAATTTTCTCTTGAACTGCGTCATGTCTATAAAATGTGTCTCAATAAAGTGTTTTTGGTGTTATTTAACAGTCAGAGGGAGAAAATAGGTCATTAAGTTACAAATATTCAAATATCAAAGACCAACATCGGTGTGTGCAGCTGATGAACAGCAGAGGGAGCTGTAGAACTGAGGTAACCATGGTAACAAGACAAAGTGGACTCACCTGAGCTTTCTTGCTCTTATTCAGAGCCTGAGGAGATAAAAACAAAAAAAGATCTGTACAATGAACCGCAGCTGAAAAAGACTAGAAGCTGTTTGATTACTACTGATGATAGCTCATCATTATATTTGTTACCTTCTGTGCCTTGACAAAATCTCTTTCCAGAACCACATTCTTCTGACGGACGGAGTTCAGCTCTGAAACATCAACATACTCGCTTCAGTTCAAACTGATTGAGTGATAGATTTTTCTACACACAGCAGATTCAGTCAGCAGTTTGAAGCACCTATCAATTAAATAACTGATAGGTGATTTACTGGTTTTTAGACACTCTGTCCAGTGTGTCCCTCTACACCTAACCCAATGCATGCTGGGATACATTTCAGCCCCTAGTGTTTATACTTTAGTTTCTTCATTTCAAAGTCTTAGGTATTTAAATGTATTTGATTCTCTTGCATTTATTATAAAGTAACATCAAATCTAAAATAATAAATCAGAAGTCAAACAGAGATCTGAGTTCAGATTAATAGATTATAGAAGAAAAGCAGTATTTGACTTTATCAAAGTGAAGAAGAGATAAGATGTTCGGATTCCTGCTGTTCCTCCTGTTTCTCTGCTGTTTGACTCCAAGTGAAGGCTGAACTCTTCCTGACAGTCTGTGTGGTGAAACCTGTTTCTACTTCCTCGTTCTTAGAAGCGTCTCCATGGTTTCTATATGTCTCATGTCCAATCAAATAAGATTTATTTGTAAGATACCTGGTCAGCAATAAAATTAAATGGAACAGAACAGAAGGAAATTGGTAGTTAATCTCACACCTGTTCCATCAATATGAAAATAAAGGGAAAAAACTATGAGAAGTTTTTCTTTTTTAACAAATTATTGAAATTGCATAAATGATTCATCAATTAAAGGAGAAAATAATAAATATATATATATATATATATATATATATATATATATATATATATATATATATATATGCATGTGTGTATTAAAACGTTAATCAAACAATATTAACAATAATGATATAAGAAGCTTTTAGAATCAATAATCACTAAACCTTTGTGCTATTGGACATAATGTTTATTTGTGTGATCATGATGGATTCAGCTAGAGCTAGTTGTTATTGTGTGTATCACTTTGTGTACCATTGTGTGTTGTGTTGTTCAGACCTCAGAGGAAATTTAATGGGTCTAAACGAACAAACTGCAGATGTTCATGTCTGTTGTTTCTTCACATCGTTATCGTGAAGCTGCAACCTTGTTGACTGGAAATTCAAATAACACAGACGCCAATGACATCATCATCATCATCAGTGACAAGCGTTTTACCTGCCGTGTTCTTCCTGAGGTCATCAGACAGCTGATAATTTTGAGTCCGCAGCTCCAGCAGCTGAGCCTGAACACACACACACACACACGCAAATTAATACCTTCCATCAAATCAACTTTTGCCTCTCCTCTTTCAGCCTTTTATTGTAATCAGTTTTTACTTATTCTAACACTCATTCATTCAATATTCACACCCCGCCGCCACACAAAAAACAAAGCAAAACAAATAAAATATAAAATCAGTTAAACACAAAAGCAGTTGCTGTATGTCAGGAAGGTTAGTTCAGGTACCACCACCCCTCTCTCTGCTGACATGACAGAGGGATCACCTAACAGCGGGGGTTCTGGGGGTTCGAGGCTCACTGAATGAATCCTGTGATCACCAGTGTGTTTACCTGGTTCCTTCAGGTGGGGTCAATCCAGCCTTGGTGCAGACCAGGTAACAAGACCAAAACCTGATCTGCCGTGATAACTGATCTGTATGAGCAATGTGTACGGGACAGGTGTGTTTGATATTTGGTCACCGCGGTGACCACAGGACAGGTTTGCTGTGGCCGGCCACCAAGGCAGTGTGATGTGTTTGTTCCTCTCTGTTCATTGAGTCCATGAACACAGCAGTGAGTGAAGAATATGACAGGATGCCTCCCTTCCTGTCGGCTGACCTGCAGAACATCATCAGCCTGAGAACACCAGTGACTCATAAACGGATTTGACTTCATGTGTGTACCTGTTCAGATCATTTGGTGGTCTCAAACCCAGTTTATTCAGTCTAGTCCAGGTCCTTCCTGGATCACTGGATCTGATCCCAAATATTGTGTATGTTTATAATACTATTATTACTGTCACTCTCTCTGACTCTGTCAGACCCCCCCCATATATATATATATATATATATATATATATATATTTATCTATTTAAAATTTTTATTTTATTTTATTTTTATACTCCTCTGTGCTTGCTCCACCACCCTTGCTTCCCTTCTATTGCTAATCTTTCTCTCTAATCTATTCTCCAGAGAGAACCAGACCCTGAGTCTGGTTCAGGTCTGTGTCACCTGAAGGAAGCCCGTCCTCTCTTCTGTCTACTGCTCTGGTTGTGTGTCTGTAAATATTGTTATAAAGAACAGAACTGAACACAAACCAGAGCAGACAAACGGTGATATCAGTCAGAGTTTGGACCAAAAGATCCAAACTGCAGACACACAGCAGTATGTTGAGGAACACAACTTGAGACAGACTACATCAACACAACCTGCAGCTGATCTGTAATGATCAGATCACACCTGTCCGCACCTGCAGGACCGATCGGCTTCATCCAGATGTGCTCACCTCACCGCGTAAACACCAGCAGTGTCACCATGCTAACAGGTGTGTTAGCTGACGCTGTTAGCCGCCGAGCACACACAAACACACAGCTGGGTGTGTTACCTCCAGGACCCCGTGACTCTCCCGTGGCTTCCATCATGTCAGCCAACACACAGAGAGGGCCGAGGGTTAGCAACAGGAAGCTAACTCCAGCTAGCTCCAGAGTGCAGGAGGCGAGGCTAAGCTAATCTAAGCTGAGCTGAGCTGCCTCTGCTGTAGATACCGAGCTAGCTGCCGTGAACCGCCAATGAAATCGGAATTTGATCGTTAATTAAATCGGTAATGTAAAACTCCAGCTGGTGCCGAGCCTGGCATCGTCAAATCAACCCCCCTCCACCAGCACCAACGAGCTAACGAGCTAACGAGCTAACGGCAGGTTAACCGTTAACTGCTCACATCCTCCTCCAACGGTTAGCTTCGGTGCAGCTAACGCCCAATGACAGGTGTCTCATCCGGGCTAACAGACACCGTGTCAGCCCCCCACTCCTCCCCGACCCTCCGGTAAACCACCGCCGTGTTTTTCTCACCTGCATCCGATGAAACTCCTCCTCTGACAGAGCCTGCGACATGGCCATGTTTACCTGGAGGGAGGGCTGCTAGCCAGCAGGCTAAGCTAGCGGAGGAGACGGAACGGCTAACAGGGAGGACAGCGGCAGAGAGGAGGCGACGGGACAGAGGGCTCACTCCGCCGGAGATTCCGAGACTCGCCAACCGACCTCACGGGGGGGGGGGGGGGGGGGGGGGGGGGGGATAAGATAATGTATATGTAGCTGTAAAAAAAAGAAAAGTGATGAAGTTCGTCAAAATTGGTTTGTCTGTTCTTTGGATCCTTTTTTGTTTGGTCAGCTGGCTTTTCTTTTATTTTCCATGAATGCTGTCTGTGTGTTGTGATCAGCTCCGTGTTTTGTTTTGTTTTTTTATTAATTATCATTTCTTTGGAGTAAATCTGAATGAAAAGAACGTATATATAGTTTCATGCATGATTTTGGCACGTTTTGTGATGGTTTTAAAGTTTTGTCATTTTTTAGTTCGTATGTTTTAACGGCCAGCTGTTAACGTTTACACGGTTTCAGTTTGTTGTTTATTGATTGCATTTTTATTCTTGTATCGGGGCAGGACCGAGCTCATAATCATTTGTGTGTGACCATCCGCCTGTTGTGTTGTCTTCTTCAGCTGTGTGTCTATCTTTACTGTTTATTCTGTTAAAAAATATCTTAATAAAGCTTTATCATATCCGATCTTATTTTAATAATAATAATAATAAAATAATGTTATATAATATTACCAATACAGTGTAGAGTACAGTAAAGATAATTTTATTGACGTAACCTTTTCATTTACGGGTTTATGGGAATTTAAAAAAGAAAAGAATAAGCAGAACATGAAGAAACATCACCACAGTAAAGGACAGAAGAATAAGTTTTATTATTTATTTTCACATAATATTCAAAGCTTTGTTAGTCATTGCACATTAACGATGTGTAGAAACACCAGGTAAGTTTTGGTAGTTGCGTGTTTTCAATCCGCGCATGTGCATTGTGACGCGCATACAGGACGCATGCGCTAGGTTATCCGGTCAGGTGTGATGGAGTCCGTATGTTTCATTGTTTTATTGTGTTTTTGCTTAAATGGAAGTAATAAAGTTTTCAGTAGTATCAGAAGAAATTGTCTATATTTCATGACTGTCTCGGGGCTAAATTTGCTTAAAATGCTCAAAACGGAATTCAGAAAAAATTAGTTATCAATAATATCATGTCCGACCGTTGGTGGCAGCAGTGAGCAGAAGACTGGTGACAGGAGCCCTCCAGAGACTGGACCCCCAGAGACTAGACTGGATCAGACCAGATCAGAGACCAAAGACACCCGGACCCCTCCAGAGACTAGACCAGACCAGAGACCTCTCCAGAGACTAGACACAGTGCCCTCTCAAGCAGCAACGACAGCAAACTGTATCACAAGCAAATGTCAGGTAAAAAAAATGACACACACAGACACACACAGAGGCAGCTCAGGTAAAAAAAATGGGTGTGTGTCGTGGGTTTACCTTCATCACAGAACATTGTACAACATTGAACAACAATGTTCCAAATTAAAATGAAGCAGAATATATGTTTAATTTTGAACTTAGTGTTGGGCCACATAAAATGAAATGTATAGACAAATTGAAAGGACCTTCTGATGTTATATCTATTGTAGTGATATGAATACAGCTGTAAACAGATGCTTGGTCACTTCAGAAAAAATTGAAAAAGTGTTGTTAAATTAAACAGTCAGTTTCAATAATCAAGAACATTAAGATCAAATTTAGGCAATTTAGGCAAACTGCAGAAAAGTTATGTAAAATGTGTAAATGTTACTTAAATATAGTCCATTAATAAAAGTTAGAAAAACTATTTAAAAGCCGTTGGTTTTAGCTGTGACTTTTCAGTTTGACGCAGTCAGAGTCTACGTAAAACTTAAAAAGAAGGAGAGAGTAAAATTCAAAGACCACATGAATAATCATCAGTAATATACTGATCTGCACAGTAATGTATAATGATTCGCGTTGTCTCACACAGACACACACAGAGGCAGCTCAGGTCTGTTCAGGATATGCGTAGTCCAGTTTATTTATTAGTTGACAGTCGGGTTAGTGTGTCAGATACAGAACAGCGCACAATGCAACAAGCAGGTACAACATCAGCACACCTCAATATTGCAGTACACCCCTCCTCCATTACCCCCCACCCCCTCCCCTGCTTTGTGTGTATGTGTGTGTGTATGTCAAGCATCCTACACAAACACAAACACACACACTGTAATCTCCCTGCTAAATCCTGTGATACTGATTCATCTCAGTTATTTCCTGATCATATCATCGCTACTGACGACAATACTGACCACGTCATGGTAACAGATAAAAGCACTGTTGTTGTTATCGTTAGCAGTATTGTTATTATTTATATCTAAATTTTTTTTTGTATTTTTTATTTTTTTAACTAGTTTTTATTTCGTATTTTCCCCCCCCAATGTGTTTACATGTATAAAAGAAGGCTGCAACAGAGATAGGCGGACAGACAGGGTCATACAAACAGTCAGCATTAGTGTCGGAGCAGAGAGACGGGCCGGAGCAAAGGAGACATTCAACAAGGCAGCAAATTGACGTTGGGCGGCGGCTTATTACAATTATGGATAATGAGAACATGTTTCAGTCTGAGACATCAATGGACAAAGAGGAAGTAAAAACACTGCTTCTTCTTCAAGTTTCATGCCCTTCAGATCGGCTGGTTCCTTTAGCTTAGCATTTAGCTCTACCTGCTCTCTGTCTTGGACCAGCGGACTGACGAGTTGATGGTATTTATAATTCCACTGATGTCTAATTTCTACTTTAGCTACTTTAGGTTTAAATAAATAATCAGAAAATGCTGAATTTTGGGGTTGATAATCAGTCGGTCCCTGATAAACATCCTGCTATAAGATACTGGTTTACTTATCAAACTATGGAAGAGCCCCAGATTATCCAGATGAATCAGCCAGCAGATCAAACTTTATATTTAATTAGCTCGGTTTTTCGCTTTGGTTTTTTTTTTTTTTTCTTACTGTCAGCAAACCCCATGAAACGAAGACAATCTACGAGGAAGTCTGTTGAATGTTAGGAATTTTATCAGGAAAACAAGGAAAATGGAACATTCCTCAAATAAATGATGTGTGACTGGTGCCGTCTTCTTCTGCGCTGCTTTAACTGTACCAAAGTCCAGAATTGGCTTCAACAGTTGGTTAAAAATGGTTTAAATTGTTCCTGAAAACATGAATTTGCACGATTCTTCATCACCTCTGCTTCAACACTCACTGGGGCACCTGTGGATTAACCCACCACAGAAAAGAGGCCCTAAAAGTCAAAAAGTCCCTGGTTGCTTCTTCTTCACTTTAGCTCAATAAATAAATATCCGTTAGTTTGGGTCTTTTCATGGGATTTGCTGACAACAGCTCAGATATAAAAGTCAGAAGAGCCGACGGACTCATGGGGCTCAGCGCTGCCTCTCTGCTCCACAAAGAGTAAAAACTAACTTCAGCTCTGGGTCCAAACGTGGGAGGCTCCCTGACTGGAGATCTTCTGTTTAGTTTGAGTTTGTCTGGAAACAGCAGAGCAGCCGAGGAAACGATTTCCAGCATTGATCGATCCAGAGCTGCAGAAGACATCTCTCCACACACACGTCCATGAAAACAGCTCCACCTCCTCGAGGCGTATAAATGTTAACGTTTATGACAAGACTTTTTAATAATCAGTATTATCTGCTGCATCTCTAAGCGCTATAAAGAAACAGGATGAGGAGAGGGGCGGTGCTTCTCACTAAGATCCTAGTCTTCTCTAAATGTCTCTGGGCTACTAAGCGACACGGGAGGTAAACCGAAGAGGAGACAATGGAGGGAGGGGTCATATGATACAAACGCTGTCGTACAAAGTCAAACTGAGCAACAGATATTATTAATTCTAATAATAATAATAAAAATAAAAATGATAAAAACAAACGTACAATTCAATCATCTTATAAAAGAAGCAATGTAAATAAAAAAATGACAATCTCAAGGTTATATTTACATTCAGAGAACGTTACATCAGATTCTCCACAGCCCCCCCTTTTTTATGTCCTGCCCCTCCTCCGTCCTCCCTCTCTCCCTCAGAGGGTCCGATGGGGTTTTGCTACAGAGAACCGGCCCTTCATAGGCCCCCACTTCAGGTTTGCATCATCATATATAAATGTGTGTGTGTGTGTGTGGAAACACTGACTCAGACTTGTGAACCAGCAGAATGGCGACACCTGCTGGTTCTCATCGGTGGGTTCAGCTTTAAATTATTTTTGTTTTGGTCAAGAAAGGTCTAAAGATTCTGATCCAAATGAATATTTCATGGTCAACCGAGTCCTGTTTTGAGTAAATTTAATTTAGATTCAATCACACAGACTGTCCGGCTGCATAAATACAGCTGTGAACACCAAAGTGGATGAACAATAATGATAAATATCGTCATTCATCTTTAAATTAATGTTGAGCTGTTTGGAATATTAAATTAGCACAGAATTTGTGTCAAAGTTGTCAAACTCAGGTCCAATTTAACCCACCAAGCAAACTGAAGAAGGAATCTGTGTGTGTGTGTGTGCAGAATGGATGGATGACTGACAGGCGGATGGACAGACAGACGGAGGAGAGGAGGCCCGGCTGGACTCTCTTAAGGCAACAAATCTCTCATCGCTGCAGGGATGGAGAGCGTGAACAATCACACACCAAGCATACATGCAGACGCACAAAAAACACCAGTCGCTGCTTCAATGAAAGACTCGGGGGGAGGGGGGGGGGGGGGCATGCAGCCATACACTCATCAATAAATATCAGAGTCATTCCCAAACACGTGCACACGCACAAACATGGAAAGGGCTGGAAAACAACAGGAACAAAGACAGACGGAGGTGACGCACAAAAAGTGTATGACAACTTGATAAAAAAAAAAAAACTTCAGAGGGTTTTAAACAAACAAGCTTTAAATGTTTGTGAAAGGAAACCACATCAACTACGTTTTTAATTCCCTTTTCTTCGTCATACCTGCCGTCGTCTTCCTCTCCTGTCTCTCTCTCCTATAATGTGTGAGTGTGTGTGTGTGTGTGTGTGTGTAAACTTGGAGTAGAAAACATGAGACTTCCTGTAAACAGCTTCACTGCATAAATCTGTGGAATGTACTGAGACTGTGTGTGTGTGTGTGTGTGTGTGTGTGTGAGTTTTTACAGGCAGTGGAGTCAGGAGTGGTCTGTCCCTTGGTGTTGTGTTGTTGGCAGGTATTCTGTGTATATATGTGTGTGTGTGTGTGTGTGTGTGTGTGTGTGTGTGTCTGTCTGTCTAGCTGGGCCGGTTCAGGATGCTCGACATGGACGGAGCGATGGGAGGAGGTGGGATGGCGTTTACGGGCGAGGCGGGGCCGGAGCTCTCGTTGCCATGGGGAACAGGCCCCCGGCCGCTGTACTGGCCGATGAAGGAGCCGTCCTCGTTGAACTGGATGTCCACGCTGTCGCCGTACTCCGCCAGAGAGTCGTCGCTGCCCAGCTTGCTCTCGCCGCACAGAGACGGCTGGCTGTCCGAGCGCTTCTCGTCGCCGTCACTGCAAGAAGACAGACAGAGTGATCAGCTGACTGGCGGCAGAAACTGATGCTGCTGACGTCACACAGAATTTCAAATGAACAAATCAGGAACAGAATTAAAAAAAACAAACAAACAAACAAATACCCAGACGTCCCTTCTGTTCTCTGTTGGTTTTTCATAAACGACAACAACAACAAAAAGCCAACAACACGAACACACAAAGAGATGACATCAACCCGCATGCAGGACAAAGACGAAGTGAAGGTCCTCACCTCTCCAGGGATCTGCAGGCAGAGCATCATGGGAGGAAGGACAGTGAGACAAAGAGGAGGAAGAGCTGAGAGACAAAACAGCAGCTACAGGAAACACATTTGACTCATTCATTCCAAAATAAAGTTCATCTACATTTGTACTCAAATGATAACCTTTTATTTTGGAATGAAAAGGTTCCAGTTGGAAAAGCAGAGCAGGAGACTCAGTCTTTAATCGGTGTCCAACCAATCAGCTCACCTGTACTCTCCGAAGGTCTCGTCTTTCATTGGCCGAGCCTCAGAGTCCACCTCCTTGTCCTCTTTGTCTTTCACTGTAGAAACAAACAACTCTTCACTCCAGACTACTCGCTGTATTTGTGTATTTCTCTGTCGTGTTGTGTGCGTCATTGTGTTAGTACCTGCGTATTTGCCGCCCCGGCTGCGTTTGATAAGGCAGAGGATGAGCAGGATCAGCACAAGCAGGACGATGGCGCTGATGAGTCCGATCAACCAGCCTTGGGTGGCAAACCCGCCGCGCATCTCAGTCGGCACTGACGGACAAAGAGACCGGTGATGTTCAGACAGCTGCTGCTTCTCCACCGAGAGAACAGCAGAGAGACACAACTCAGGGACTGCATCCTTCAGAGGACACGACCCGAGGCTGTCCTCTTTATCCTCTGATTGCCCTTCACAACAGGAGGAGGCATCTGAAAGATGTGGCCTCAGAAGGATGCAGTCCCAGACCGGAAGACAGAGCCTTTTGTCCGATGGTCAGTGAACTCATCAGCGTCTTACAGCAGCAGAGAGGCGACATCTTGTCCTCTGAGATGAATCGAGCTGAAAGCTCCTACCTGGTCCCAGCGTTGACACCCTGTGATCCCACTGAGTGTTGTTTCCATGCATGATCTTCAGTTGGTACTCAGTTCCTGGCTGGAGGCCGCTCAGCGTGTAGAAACCCTGCGTTGAGTTCACCATCTCCGAGGTCTCCCAGTCATATCCAGCTGCAGCAAACACAGACCGACAGACACACAAACAGCACAGATTAGAGATTTCATTTTTGTGTTCTATGATTGAGGTGTCCGAATGTTTCATAATGTGAAAATGGACCTGATGGTTCTGTCTTTCATCATTTCACCCTCAGCATCACCTAGAGCTTTATTTTGAAATCTTTACCTGCGTGAAAAGCCTCTTTGTATTGAACTCCTTCAAAACAGCAATAAAATGATTCAACCTCCAGCAGAAAACATCAGCCGTCAACATTGATGTTCTGCTGTGATCCAGGTTCCTGGATCTTTCCCTCGTACAGCAGTGATGACAGGCAGCTGACTGCTGCAGAGCTTTTAAACCTGTGTTCATTTAATAATTGATCGCCTTCCTCGCTCGCTCATGCAGAGAACTGAACTCACAGCTCTTCCTGACTTGGATGAAGAAGCCGTGGTTCCTGTCTCGCTCTCCGGGGGTCCAGCTCAGGTTGAAGGACGTGTTGCCCTGCACCAGGGTCACGTTGGACGGAGGAACTGGAAAGCGAGACAGAAGGAATGTGAGTGAAGGGAGAGAAATAAGTTGAACATCTTTAAACCAATGAGCGTCTCTTCACCTCCGTCCAGCAGGGTGGCGCCCCTCCTTATGATGGGTTGTCCTTCTCCTTTTGAGGTCCGTGCGATCACGCTGAAGATGTAGTGGCTGTTGGGGTCCAGCGGCTCCAGCTCCAGGTGAGTCACACTGGGGTCGCTGATGATCTGCATCAGGCTGTCGCCGTTCTCCACGTCTGCACATCAGACAACAAGGTGGGAGGTGAGCGGCGCCATGTTCGTACATCGAGCACGGTCTTTGTGTCACGTTCAAAACGGCTGTGTTGTTACTTTTATTGAGCACGAAAGTATTGATCACTTCTGCTCTTCCATGTGACACACACTAACCCTGTTTTTAAATTAGCAGTTTTTTCAAAACATGCTGGTGAGTTGACTCAGTTTTCAGTCTGTATGCTAAGCTAAGCTAACCGGCTGAGCGATGCCAGAATATTTATTACACACACAAGGCTCAGTTTAATTTTTATATTCCCCAAAATGGCAACTGATCAAAAAGAGTTAAATGCATAAAAGACAAATAAATTCTGATATTTTTAAAATAATGGCTTAATGGCTCTCCACTTTTCCTCAGTCCTTTTCTGCTTCTTCTCATCACAGTCATCTAAAATAATCTGATTATTTTAGCGCGCCCCACCTTGTTGGTACTGGACCATGTATCCCAGCAGGATGCCGTTGCTTTCAAGTGGAGGGGTCCAGTGGAGGATCAGGGACCTCTCTGTTGGACTCTCAAAGCTCAGTGATGCAGGAGGACCAGGAACTAAACAAACACACACACAAAAATCTCTGCAGAAAACAAAACTTTGAGGGAAATAGCTAAAGAGGAACGAAGAAGAAATCACATTGAATATTAAAGATCTTTACTTCATATATAACTGGGGGGTCCATCTGAGAGGAGAAGATTTATATATCTAAACATATTAACTGCACACTTTTTTCTTTTCTTCTGCAGATATTGTTATTTTAGTTTTAAATAAAGATGGTGTGATTTTGGACCCTGACATCTGGAGAATTTTTAGACTTAGGGGGGCAGCAACACAACACTCAACAATCTGATCAATGTGAACCGTCGTGTTGTGGTTGTGTTTGTGCTCACCTCCCTCCGGGGTGTTGAAGTGATGGGGGAGGGACTGGGGGCCGTCCCCTTTGCTGTTGAAGGCGGAGACGGTCAGTCCGTAGCTGGAGAAGAGCTTCAGGTCTTTCACCTCGCCGTACGTCTTCTTGCCGTGGACGACCACCACCCGGCTGTGTTTGTCCCTCTCCCTCGCTCGGCCCTCTCTCTCCTCCTCGTGGTGCAGTTTTCCCAGAGACCTCCGACCCCTGATCCCATCAGGACCCAACCACCTGACGTGGATCTGACCAGGAGGGAGGACACACACAGTTCAACCAATCAATAATCAATAATCAATCATCATCAGGACAGCTTACTGATTTACATTAAACATTTAAACAGTGACGGCTCAGAGTTTCTGACACGTATTTCTCACTATTTCATTATATTTAATTAATTAAAATCAATAACGTTAAGATCAACACGATGAAGAAAATTATTTACAGAGAAGGGACGTGATTTTTCTCTCTGGGAAGAAAACAGTTTCTGAAGCAGAATTTTTGTTTTTTATTTCATTTATTTATTCATTTTAATGTAAAATCTAATTTTTTTCATTTCTCTGAGTTTCTTTAATAATCAGATTCTCGTAGAAACGAAACTCCATCAGAGTTCCCTGCAGTCCGAGTGGATCAGGTCTCTGACTAATTAGTTTTTGTCATCTAATGAACGAATGGACTGATTGTCGAACAAATGTGGTATAAAAGAAAGAGAATAGCAGTGTCCACATGGTGGTCTGTCCCCTGGTCCAGGTCTTCAGTACCTTGTATCCAAGCAGGAGACCTCGGACGTTGTGGACTTCGTTCCAAGTGACTCGGACGGTGCTGTTCATCACCAGAGAAGACACTCCGGTCGGAGCGTCCTCAGGCTCTGAGGGGACATTTAGACATTCAAATGATGACACTGGTCCAGATTCTGTAAACCACGTTCCCTGATCCCGATCAACACCTGCTGCTAATTTATAATAATAATGTGGATCACTGTGTCTCTGCCTCTCTGGACGTACTGTCCTCTCCAGAGTGTCCAATCTCAGCCTCCGGCGGTGGTCCTGATCCGATGGAGTTGACAGCCTGGACTTTGATCTCGAACGGCGTGTAGGGTCCCGTGCTGTTGACCACGAATGGCGGTGACTTCACGTAGCCCTCGTTCCAGTGTGCCCCCGTCCCCCCGGCCTCCCGCCAGAACACTTTGTACTGGAAGTCCTCGCCGTTATGCATATACTTCGGCATCTCCTGCAGAGACAAGGGGACAGACAAGGAGGAGGATGTGACACAGAAAACTGAATCCTGTTTTAGCAAAAGTACAAATTTATTTTCACAAAAAAATAAGTAAATAAACAACTTACAAAAGTCAAAGAACACAATGTGGAACCAATTTTAACTGATTCAGTGTCCAGTTTAAACTCTGGGTAATTTTTTGGTGCAAGCTTGCAGGTACCTTTTACATGTTTGACTGACTTACTGCTGCAAAACAAACTTCATCATGCTTTTAATTTGTAGGCAGTGATGGAGGAAGTCATAATGTAGTTTGTTCCATGATGTAAATCAACTTTAGCACGAGATGAACCCTGATCCAGAACCAGCTCACAGTTATCATAAACCAGCTTTTCTGATAAAATAAAGACCAAATAAAAAACTTTCTTCTCCATTTTCTCCACCAAACGCTCGTCATGAAATGGAAATACGTAAGTACCTGAAATCTGTTCTGTACACACACACACAGTTAGCTCACCTTCCACGTGATGACCAGCAGCTTTGGGTCGGTGGAGTCGCTGTGAACTCCGGTGGGGTTTCTGTCAGGAACTGTTGGACAGAAACACAAAACGCCGCTGTGATAACTGAGCTCAGTTCAGCGTAAAGACAGCGGACATGGAGGAACATCTGTCAGCCCGACAGGACTGGTGGGACGACTCACCAGCAGGCGGCGTCCTGTGGATGTCTGATGGCGAGCTGGGGTTGCTGCGGCCGGCGTCGTTGACGGCGATGACCCTGAAGCGGTAGGTGCAGTAGGGGTGGAGGGTCAGCTGCAGGTGGTTGAAGTCGGCGGGAACCTTCTTCCACTCCACCCACTGCCACTTCTCCTCCTCGGCGTGCTGCTGCTCCTGCGCCTCCACGATGAACACTGTCAGACAGACACACACCAGACGATGCTGCTGCTTTAAATGTTCGGCAGTGACCCCAAAGGTCACCAGAAAAGGTGGAAGCATTGTGCGTGTGTGTTAAGCACCTCTTATGGGGAGGTTGTGTGAATTTCCCGGGATCCAGCTGAGAGTGAGGCTGTGGTCGGCGATGTCAGACAGAGTCAGGTCCTTGGGAGGGTCCGGGCGGGCTGAGGGTCCAACAGAACACTGTCAGAGTCCACACACACGCTCACATGCGCACACACACACACACACACACACAGGGACATACCAACAACAGTGATGGAGCCGCTGGCTTTTACGTTGTCAAGGTCAGTGATGACCTCACAGGAGTAAGACGCCGAGTCGTCTGATTGGACGTCTGCCACCTTCAAGGTTCCATTCTCAAAGACGGTGTACCTGCAAACAAACACACACGCACACACAATAAAAAAGGTCTGTTAGATGTCAGTCAACTGAATGATCTTTAAAATCAAGTTCAGTCCTGAATGCTCGATCGTTAGCGTTAAATAAAAAAACACTGGATTATTTCAGTGATTTCATTATTCCTTTTTTATTTTCTGTCCCTTTAAAGCCATATGTCATTTGGAATACAGCTCTTTTGGGGATTTACGCAGGTCAGCTTCTCTAACAGATCGGATCAGTGAAACACAACAGTGTGTCCTTACTTGTCATCAGGAGACGACTCCTGCAGCTTCTGTCCGTCTTTCCTCCAGAGGATCTGGTAGCGGTGGAGTCGAGGATCTTTGTAGGCGCTGCAGTCCAGCAGAGCGCTGGTCCCCCTGAGAGCTTGGACGTCCTGAGGACCGTTCAGGATCACAGTCTGGTCTGAAGCAGGAAATACACGGCAGAGTTTTTATTTTATCTTTAAGGAGATAATAAACTTTTATTGTGTTTTTCTTCATTTTTTAAACACCAGCTGAGTTTGGTGGTCTAAATGTTTTCTGTAAATTATCTAAAGGCCACAGATAGTCTAAACCACAGCATCCATGTTTTTTTGATTACAAGTTGATGTTTGTCAACATGTCAGAAACAAAACAGGAAGTAAGAAATGAGAAAAATTAGCAGAGGAGGAATCAAAATAAGGAGGAACAAGTGCTCATTTGGCTTTATCTTAATTTTTCCAACACTATCCAAAGCCGGAGGGGGGGAGACGTGAGATTAGACCAAACTTCAGATTTATGTTTTGAGTGACAGCAGCCCTTGAGGTCAAAGGTCAAAGGATGTGACGAAGACTCACTGAAGACCTCCACGTGAGCGCTGATGGAGATGTTGGTGTTTTTGACGGAGCAGGTGTACGTCCCACTGTCCTCGTGACTGACGTAGGACAACTCGATGGTCCCGTTGGTCAGCAGGGAGACACGAGGGTCCGACAGCAGAGACACCATGTCTTCACCATTCCTGGAGAAGACGCACACACACACAACAGAAAAAAAATCAATAAATGATAAGACGTAACCAGGAAATTTAATTATGTGATCTTTTGGTTTTGGTCTGTATGACGTCAGTTGAGCTGGAACAAAAGGATCGCATCAAACACGTAAAGGATGAAAAGGTCAGTGTGTGTCTGTGTGTGTCTGTGTGTGATGTCTCACCATGTGATGTGTGGTCGTGGAGAGCCAAAGGTCTCACAGTGCAGCCGGACGTCTCCGCCTTCAGTGACTCTGTAGACGACGCCATCAGAGGAGAGAATCTGAGGAGGAAGCTCTGAGAGACAGGAGGCAGCGTAAAATACAACAGCACGGTGTTGAGCTGTGTTGTGTTGTGTTGTGTTGCGTGCTGCTGTGTAGTGTGTGACTACCGATGACGTAGAGGTAGGTGTTGATGAGAGCGGAGCCGTGGATGTTTGTGGCTTCGCACTGATAAACAGCTGTGTCAGCAAATTCAACGTCCCTCAGGATCAAAACACCACCAAACACAGAACGACGAGAGTCCTGATCCACCTCTATAAGGAGGAGGAGGAAGAGGAGGAGGAGGAGGAAGAGGAAGAAGAGGAGGAGGAAGAGGAGGAGGAAGAGGAGGAGGAAGAGGAGGAGGAAGAGGAGGAAGAGGAAGAGGAGGAGGAGGAGGAGGAAGAGGAGGAGGAGGAAGAGGAAGAGGAGGAGGAGGAGGAAGAGGAGGAAGAGGAGGAGGAGGAAGAGGAGCAGGAGGAGGAGGAGGAAGAGCAGGAGAGGACAAAAGATGGATGGGGGTTATTCATTTGAGGTCGATCTTCTTCGGCTTCTTTCTGTCACAGTTTTTTCTTTCTTTTTGACTTCATCTCTTTATTGGACATAAACAAGCCCCGCCCCCTCCGTCACCTGACAGCTCCCTCCCGTTGATGCTCCAGGTGAGTCTGGGAGTCGGGATCCCTTCGGCCTGACAGTCCAGTCGGACGTTTTCTCCGGGAGCATAAAGCAGATTCTGAGGCTCCTTCACCCAGAATGGAGCCGCTGGACACACAACACAACAGGTTGGTGAGGGACGACAACAACAACACAACTGTGTCTTCACAAAACTGTGACAATGCAGGTTTTTCCATCTGATTGTATATTTGGTTGACTTGTGAGTCTCTGCAGCCTGTTTGTGTATTTTTTCATGAGTTTTTGCAGCACGTGGTCCCTGACTTTGTGTGTCTCATCGAGGCCCCTGTTGTGTGTCTGTTGCCGACCTTCCACAGTGACGGTGAAGGAGTGTAAGACGAAGCCGGCGCCGTTGGAGGCTCGACACTCGTACTCTCCGTCGTCGCTCTGGCTGATGCTGCTGAAGCTCAACCAGCGGCCGTGATTCTCCACCACGCCGTTTGTCTCCTCCAGCCTGCCGTCCTTCTTCTTCCACTCCACCCGGGGCGTCGGCCTGAGGAGGAGGAGGAAGAAGAGGAAAAGGGGGAGGAGGAGGAAGAAGAGGAGGAATAAGAGGAGGAGGAAGAGGAGCGGGAGGAAAAAGAGAAGTGGATCGATGAAGAACAGCGTGGAGGAAATGAGGAGCTGAGTGCAGATGATCGTCTTAATGATGTAATTCTGTGTGTCATCGTTACGGAGACATCGTACCGACGTTTCATTTATCACCATGGAAACCAGCTCCCAGGGGAGGGAGGGTAATTAGAGCGAACATGAAACAAGAGAGATGAACTGATTTAATAAAAAGAATTAAAACACTGTGTGCATTTGTGCGTGTGTGTGTGTGTGTGTGTGTGTGTGTGTGTGTGTGTGTGTGTGTGTGGCCTTTAAGTTAAGACTTTTCTTCAGATTTCCTGAAAATCAAAAGTGATTTTTTTTCCTCACTGTCTTTCTTTCTTCTTTTTTTTTCTATTCTTCATCTCTTCATGAACACAAACAAGAACACAAACAGGAACACAAACATAAACACAAACAGGAACACAAACATAAACACAAACATGAACACAAACAGGAACACAAACATAAACACAAACAGGAACACAAACAGGAACACAAATATGAACACAAACAGGAACACACACATGAACACAAACAGGAACACAAACATAAACACAAACATGAACACAAACAGGAACACAAACAGGAACACAAACATAAACACAAACAGGAACACAAACAGGAACACAAACATAAACACAAACATAAACACAAACAGGAACACAAACATAAACACAAACATGAACACAAACAGGAACACAAACATAAACACAAACAGGAACACAAACAGGAACACAAATATGAACACAAACAGGAACACACACATGAACACAAACAGGAACACAAACATAAACACAAACATAAACACAAACAGGAACACAAACAGGAACACAAACATAAACACAAACATAAACACAAACAGGAACACAAACATAAACACAAACATAAACACAAACAGGAACACAAACATAAACACAAACATGAACACAAACAGGAACACAAACTGTTGCTGATATTGATTCAGATCATTAATCATTCATCATGAAATCACAAAGGCACACGTTACCTGAATGACACAAAGAGGGACGACACAGACCCACACACACACACAGACACACACTGGTCCTTACAGGCCTTTGGGGATGCACTCCAGGGTGAGGCTGTGGCCCCTGAGGGCCTTCACTGAGCTGTGGGAGCCCGGCGGGTGGAGAAGGTGAGGCTTTTTATGAACCACATCATTACCTGTAGGAGGGGTGGGGGGGGGCAGGATGGGGAGGGGGGGGGGTGGGGGGGGGGCAGGATGGGGGAGGGAGGGGGGGGCATTTAAATTAATTCACTCTCATATATTTTAATTAAACTCATAATTTTAATGAATATTGTCTTTCATGAGAAGGTCCAGGATCTGTGTGCTCTGACCAAATGAGGAACTGAAGCTGTGTGTTGATGATTGTGCGTCTGTGTGTGCGCTCACTGGGTTTGACGGTGAGCCTCACGGCGGCCACGGGCAGGATGGTCCTGGCCGCCGAGTACTGGGCGTTGCAGATGTAGTCGTCCCTGCTGTCGTTCTTCAGGAGGTTGGCGAAGTACAGCTTCCCGTCCAGGCCGACCATCACTCTGTCGCTCCGCGTGATGTGCACCATCTCTGAGGCCGACAACACGACAACAACAACAACAACGCGCACAAACAGAAACACACACCAGGAGAGATGAGTCCAGCGTCCATTAGTCACAATGGACACAAAGCAAACGCACAACAGACTCACTCCTGTCCATCCAGTGGATGTTTGGGGGGGTGGAGCTCTCTGGGGGGCTGCAGGCCAGGATGATGCTCTCCCCCTCGTACGCATCCTGATGAACTCTCTGCTGCTTTGGAAGAATGGGTTGAGCTAAAAACAGAAAAACAGCAGAAAGAAGACGGCTCAACCTGCCACCTTCACAAGCAGCACGTCGACAGGCGATGCTGCTTGTTTTTTTTTTAGAAGGCCAGACAGCTTTGACGCTTTTGAACATTAGCGCAGCAGCTTTTTGACTGTTTGTGAGGAGCAGCAGGTTGGAGGTGAAACTGTGAACGTGACGGGACGATTTTTGTTTAGTCAGCCTTCAGGACGTCTCTTTGCCCTGACTGGGCGTGTCTGATGGAGGCTGAGCGGTGACATCAGCACTCCGTCTCCAGGAGAAGGTTGCCACGGTAACCAGGGATGAGAGAGCAGAGTGGGTTGCCCCAGTCAACCTCAACTGAGTCACCAGAGAAGAAGAAGAAGAAGAAGAAGAAGGGTGTGTGTGTGTGTGTGTGTGTGTTACTGTACATCCTTTCATTCATCTATGACTCAGCATTGTACAGTACACACTTTGTGTCTCTGTGTGCGTGACTCACGCTCCACGATGACACGCACAGTCTTCGTCATGGCGGTCCCCAGCATGTTGGAGGCGTAACAGCGGAAGTTGCCGTCGTACACCTCCAGGGGCTCGTCGTCCTCGGCCCGTAACGTCCCGGTTCCTGGACGCTCCGACCCGAACGCCTCCCCGTCCTTCACCCACCGGAAACTAGACACAAGACGGGACACTTTGTCACTTCAGTAAAGTTTCTTTGGTCGGAAAATCTTCAGAGACCAAAGTGGAATGAAATTCAAGTCCACATTTTATACCAATTCTCAGAATTTTATATTAAAAGCCCAATTTCATATTGAAGATGCAACTTAGAACAGGACGAGACACATAAATCAAATAAGACAAACAGATAGTATTCAGGCTGCTTCCGTTTTATGTTCCAGATGTACAATGAATGTAAGATTTGTTTGGTTAGTTAGAGCTCACATTCTGGGAAATAAAGTCTGGACTGAATTTAGCCGTGACTTTATCCATTTTTAAAGCTATCACAATAATAAATCAGTTTTTCTTTGGTCGCCTCCTCCTGTTTGTTGTTTTTGTGGACTAAACTGCTGAACATCAGCAGCTTTGTCTTCTTAAAGAGCAAAAGTGAAGTTTGAAGGAGGAGTGGGAGGAAAAGGAGACGTTAAGAGGAAGAGATATGATTCTGTTATTGCTGTGATTTGATTAGAAGGACATTTATCGCCATGCCAACAGAAAGGCCAGAGGGAGGAAGTGGACAAACAGCCGGCCGTATGTCTTGTTTGCCGAGTTTATTTGTTAGCACACACACACACACACACACACACACACACACAGCAGATAGCAGAGGTCTTGTTGTCGTACGTACGTAGGCGTCGGGTTTCCAGAGGCCGCACAGGGCAGATAGATGTCCTCCCGAGAAAAGGCCGTGTACGATGTTGGCATGTCTGTCAGCACGGGAGGCTGTGACACTGAACACACACACACAGACACACAAAGTAACACACTCTGGAATTAAATACTCTGGGGCGTACTCATGATTGTACGACAACACAAAAACACATCTATTCTTCTGTGTTAACGAGGCCATCAGACTTTCTGTCTGATGAACTTCACACACGTCCAACAATTCAGAGATTATTAGTTTAAATTTACATTCAGCCCTTCAGATGAAGAAGAAGATTACCTAAATTATTTTAATTATTATTCTTACTTTTTAATTTGAACAAATGTTTAACTTAAATTTTTCAGTTTCTTTAAAGTGTTTTCTTGTATTTAAAACATTTATCTCTAACTCAGAATAATCAGAACTGTGTATTTATTTTTGTGATTTAATAATAACTGTTAAATATTCTGCACAAAACTTGATACTCAATATCTACATTTAAACTGTTTATATTTTTCACATTTACTTCATTCCCTTTAAATCTTTAGATTTAATTTTTACATTTTGTCTATATGATAAAAATTATGATAAAAATTGTACATATTTTGAGTAATATTTCTGTTTTTATTCTGGAGCTCTCACTCCTGCTGTCCTGATCAGTCTTCAGATCACCACCAACTCTTTACCCTCTTTACACTTGGGCTGTATTTACTGAATGAATCGATTATTCTCCATCCCTTAAAGGTCGTTAGCCTAATTGCAGGCAGACTAAATGATTCATATCTAATTTCTAGATCAAATTTAATGATTACAGTAAAATCTGTCAGCAAATGAACACCATTTAATGGACTTCCACCACTTCCTGCTCCGAGTGTGATAGAAAGATAGAAAACCACAAGATCAACGCAGATCATATTTATCCATATTTGTGACTCCTGTTCTGTTTCAAAGTTAAATTCAGAGTTAGAGGAAAACACAGCGACCAATATCACAAAGTCACGGAACAGGAAGTCACAACAAAACCCTGCAACTGTGAAACCGCAAACATTATTATTAACATCGTTAATGAATGTCCTTCAGCGTCACTGTTAAATACCCGGTCTTTATTCTGCACCAGTATACTTCCTGGACTACATGAGCTGGATCAATCTTCCAGTTATTATCCTTCACCAACAATCTCATCTACAGAAGAACACGGGCCAGACGTGGACCGAGCGATGGAGGCGTTTACTGGACCAGAAGTCTCATTTGTTTATCTGGGATGGATGTTGGATGAGATACACAAATAAACATGTAAACAGGAGTTTCCTCCTCTTGTCTTATTCCTGCTTTATCTGATCATCAGAACAGGAAGCAGCTGGTTCACCTCCATCGTCGGTCACACACAGTTTGTCACAACAAAGAAAGCTCACTTACTGTTATGCACTTTGTCTGTTCGTCCGAGCCGAAGCAGTGAAGGAGAACAGAGAGAGAACAATTTTAAC